>NW_010158708.1:0-10346 GCF_000695765.1 Mesitornis unicolor | reverse complement strand
CTAAAAATATAAAATTTTTATAGTATAAAAATACTTTGTTATACAGTGTAAATTCTTATTTCAATTTCTAGTTTACCATACAGTTTGCCAAAATCCAAACATAATGGCCTAAAGCAATTATTTTTGATTAGGTTGTTCTCCCAGTAGAAGGATTTTTAAAATTCACAGTTTCTTATGCAAGTTTACCTATTCCCTAGAGTTACTTACAGTTTCTTATTGATCTACTAGCTGGTATTTGAATTGGTCGATGTACTCTGTAACTTGTTTAAGATACCCTACCTGAACTGTTAGTTTAAATAATATATTCATAAATTGATTAATCATTACAGTAAGAGTTATTAGCTGCATTTTTATCTGTGCACTATCCACAAATGACTCCTGGTATAATAATAATGCAGATACAAACAGAGATTCAGGTTTAAGTTGTTGTACGCCTTATAATAATTATACTGCTATTAATAATAGTGTGTTTCTGCCAGAAGGAATCAACCTTTTGCTATGTGGGCAGCAAAACTCAGTGTGTTTATTTAATATGGGTAAAGTAATTGTAAATATTGATGTGCTTATAAGCCACGTTACAGGAGAGAGGAAAGAAGGAAAGAGAAGATGTGGCTTTTGTTGGCAAAGGCAGATGAGTTGTCAGGTTTCTGTGTGTTTGGATGTGCCCAGGTGCGGGCCGAGCTGGGCAAAGCGTGCCGGAAGCGTCAGGCCACGTGTGCAGGGGAGGTGGCTGCGGGGCTGCTCCTCGGCCTGGCTGCAGCTGCAGGTGGCACTGGGTGACCGGACAGACTGGAAGCTGTGGCTAAAATGACGGTGCAGACCTCATAGCTTGCTTCTCCTTCTTCGAAGATGGCTATGGAAAGGAGCCTAACCACTAGATATTTCTAGAACAATACACATGAAGGGATGTAGCTGCCTCTTAGGCATTGCAGAAGTTTGACTTGCATGCCTTCATTTGATAACATCTTGCTTTTGAAAGGTCTGTGTTGCTATCAATACACATATAGCATATAAAATTGCTGTAACCGGAGGGTAATTGTGGTGGTTACTTTTGGAGCTTCGAATTCTTATTAGTAAAGGGTAATGGTTTTTGTATGTTATTTTATAATATATATTTTAATGTGTATAATAGGAATGTGCTCCAAAAATTGAAAGAGCAACCACTGTAATTTTCATAACAAAGATTCTAATCTGGCTCACACAAGAGTCAGTGAGAATCTTTCTGTCTACCACAGTGTGCATGGACCACATCCAGATGTTTTTATTAGGAAAAGAAATACTCTCCAAAAGGGCTTTGTGTGTGCAGAGGGAACTAGAAAAATCTATTTAACAAAAAGTGTCATAACTCAGTTCCTTAGCGGCTCTCAGGTTTACTTTGATAAACAGTGCAGAATCCCAACAGCTTTCAACAACTTTCAGTTTGATTTAATCCTAAATTCTATGAACAAATGTGAACACAGAAGACATATACATGCAACCTTACCATCACACATGTATTATCAAATTAATGGCCTTTCTTGGTTAATAATCTGAGGGTAGTGTGGAAAATCACACACCTTGCATTTCAGCTTATTTCCTGCATAAACTATTGTCATGAGCCTTGGACTCTTGCATTTTGCAAGCAACTAACTAAGGGAGCTTTTTCATATTTTAGTTTGAAAGCCATTTTGTTTCACCACATGCTTTTTCTGCTTCATAAATTCTACTTTAAAACATTCAACAACCTGCTAAATTAATATATACTGTGTTCTTTCTTTAATGGGTAGGGGAACTTGTCTCACAGCAGTGCATTTGTTCAGCTCTGTTTTGAAAAAGTGCTGCCTGCCGTGTGAAGGACATCTGCTCACAAATGAGCGATTGTGCTTTTGATTCGGAGCAGCACCTTCACTTTAAATGCTGGCTGCAGATGAAAGGAACAGATTGCTGTGGTACTGCTTTTGTGAGGATTCCTCTACCCAGCATGTGGCTTCATACATTATTGAGAGCAAATCCACTTTATGCTACCACTCCTCACTGCACTTATTTTGCCAACCTTATTCAGAATGTCATCAAGGATCACTTTTCTACAGAGGAATAAAAGGCCAGTTAGGAAGATTAAGCAGATAAATTATTTACAGTGTTTAATTATCATTGTACAGGTTTATTAAACTTCATGGTTACCTGGAAACCTAAGCAGGTGCTGGAAAAAAGTCCAATAAAGTTAAAATGTTTTGTGTAAAATGAAGTCCTTTTATGTGTGCCATGTTAATATGAATGTCCAGGGTTTTTCTGGTTAAGTGCCAAGCTTGACTTGCATTTAATGTTGTGATAATTATTTTTTTCATAATCCATTCCTAGCTCAAGGCTTATTATGATAGGAGATCCCACAGAATTCTCTGCTGGGTTGAGCAGCAGCCTGTTATACTACCAAGTGTCTTAGACAATACGCAGATGTACAAGGTATGCTTGGTAAATCTCAAAAGATTCCTATTTGCTGGTATTAAGGACAGCTGAATTTTGTAGCAAAAAAACCACTGTAGCAAAAAAACCCACAAAATGCATTTAGACTTTTCTTTAATGTTTATACTGAAGATGTAATTTTGTTTCTTATTCACATAAGTTGACCCAATTGATGTTTATTTAATCATAGAAGTGAGGTGTGTGATTTTTGTTAATAATTTTTTTTTCATTTAGCACTAGAGGTGTTGTCCTCTAGGAACAGCTTCCACATCTCTGTACGCTATTCACTAATATAAACTAATGAGCTCCATTAAAGATCTGCCCACGTAGTTGCAAAGAACCACCTATTAGTCTGTCATCTTCAAATACTCGGAGAAAATTAAGACCACCGAGCAACCATGAATTTGGAAATGAAAAAGGCAGTACCAAACCTTTTATATTCTAAGGATGGGTGCCAAATAGATGGGAAGTGACTGGTGTTAGTAAAAAGAAGCAGACAAATCCCACTGATTTAGTTCAGTAAAATATCCTAGAAGCATATCAGGTATGGCATGAAATCCTGGCTCTTTTAAGGTCAAGGGTTCTGCTACCAACACGGGAGGACACCACATATATATCTTTTTGGAACTGCAATTCAATTAAGATCTCAATTATTAACAAAATAATTTTGTCAAAAAGTGTGCATTTTAATACAATTCCCATTCGGTTTCCCACTCTACTGTTTACATTTTGGGTTATGAAATGGAGAATTCATAGTCTATTTATGGAGGAGGACTTTTATCCTCCTGTGATGTTACAGTTTTCTTGGTACATAGTTACTCATTTTAACAGGAAACTGGTGACCAACTAAATGCACAAAGAGTTGCACTCCATAGCAATAGCAGCTTGAATTAATTCTACGTGGTTACTTTATGTGGAAACTAGAAAACTGTGTGAACTAGAAAGCCTGTTCAAGTTTACCTGGTAGAATAATTCTGGGTTTAATCCACAATGTGAGAAATTAATTGTGAAAATTAATATCTGTGATTCTCATTGTTTTGATTAAATTTGTTTGATGCCAGAATACTAAATTTTTCATTCCTAACTCTAGTAATCAAGATTTTGTTGAGAGTATTCACATTTGCTTGTAAGAAATCTGCTTTAAGGGATATTTTCTAGTATTTCTTAAAACATCCAAAATACAGCTTTGCATTAGGAAAAAATCATACAGAGCTTTAATTATTTTTCTCTTTTGAGGCTTTATTTTTAGCAAATAAATATCCACAGGTTTTAGAACTGCAGTGATCTTTGATCACTTTTTGTAAATTGTCCTCTTGTTTGGAAGATGAAGGAAGGGAAGAAGCAGCCGGGGGCAGATTTCAATGTATCTTTTAGGGATTGGATGGATTTTGGTGTTGGGTTTTTGTTTTTGTCATCAAACCACTTTTCATATGTACGACTGATTTCACTCTGGCCAGCTCTGAAAGGGGAAGCATATCAACTGAATTAATGGGGTTGAACTGGCTGCTTCTTTATAGTGGCTTACATATAATTAATAAGGTAGCTGCTAACAGGGGTGGTATATTGTTGAGGATAAAGAGTTTGTAATACTTGGGGCTATAGTTAGTTGGTACTAATTTTCGTATTCCACTGCGTAAGCTTTGACAAAGACCTATCATTCCCCAAACAAGCCATTCTTTTAAGAGAACATCTGTTGAAAGAGGCAATTTAAAACCTCCTTAAAATCCATGGCATAATTAACACTATATGGATACAAATATTAGTTTTCTAGAAGCTATTTCTGTTTCGGTTTATCTTGATGTTCAGTAACCTTTTCAAGGAGGTTTTTTTTTCTGTCACCATTTGCATTTAGTATAGAATTCTACATTCAGAATAAGCATCTGAAGTAAAACAATAAAAATGCTTACTATAGCCCACTGCTGTTAATTGAAAAACAGCGTCCTGCAGCAGGGATTGCATGGTTGTCTTCAGCTGCAGTAGGTTAAAGAGGTAGGACATCTGCGTTTGTGGAAAGCTCTTTGTATCTCAATGTTGAACCATTATGCTACAGCGTTATCTTTTTAAGCACTATTTTATGTTAAATTTATTAAAAATTGATTGAAAAATATCAGAAGTTTCTACAAAGCAAATTAGAATAAACAGTGATGTCTGCCGTCTAAGAAAATCTGAAGAAAAAAACTGATTGTATGTTTTGGATTTGATCACTTAATGTAGCAGCAGATAACTCTAAATAATAACTTAGTGTAAACACTTCAGCAGTTTTCCTGGTAGCAGGTAGTCACCTGCCTGTTTATTTGCTTACAAGATGATAAAAAGGAGTGCGAAATTCAGACCCCACTGAAGTTGATAAAATACTATATTAGACTTGGAGCTGTTATCCTTAATTTTGACTTTTGGATACCTCTGTCTCTTCCTTGATTTGTATGAAATGTAGAGAGATTTTTGCAGCAGGAAGAAACAGTCCTTATTAATGCTTTTGCTGAATAAAAATGGCAAAAGTACTGCTGGGTTACAGGAAGAAAATGTATCCACAGTTTGAGTCTGAACATTTTTTAAAGTATGGAATATGAATCATGAGTCATTTATGCCTATTTTAACATATTTCTGTATGTTGGTTTGTTTTTACTAAATCTTCTTTTAGGACCTCACTGTCTTTACTGATTATTAAAATTTCACTTTTTCTTACCCAATTTGATAATATCTGACCTCATGGCTCAAGCAAACCAGTGCCTCTAAGGATACAGGAATGAAAATGGTGTAGTCTCTAATCTTGTCTCTTTGAGGACTACTGTACAGAGATGTAGTATTCCCATACTGGAATTCCAATTATTCATCACCTTATTTCCTTCTGGAAAATTGCAAAGTTATTCTTTATAGAGCTCAGGCATAAAAGCTGTCTGTTGCACTAACGTGGAAAATGTTTTCCTATTACACTGTCTCCATGCAAATAACAAATTAATGCAGCTTGTAGAGGAATCTAATCACTGTAATTCAACATTCAGGGGAGCAAAAAATGATCGTGCTTGTCTTCACTCTTCCAAGAATGACACCGGATTTTAGTTTTTCAATGCGTGGCCTATTTAGCTCATTAGTTTTAATATACAAGTTTTAAAATCTTTCCTTGAGCAAGATCTTCAAAACAAGAAAGTACGTAATCTTGTAAGATGTGGTTATGGCCTTGCAGTTATCCTGCTATTTCATGTCCAGTTTTGTCTTTATGCATCAATCTTCTATTGTATTTCATCTTTGAGAGGTTTAATTTATGCAGTGGGTCATTACAGCTTTCATTTGCCCATACAGAGGGACCCTGGGGATAGGAATGCATTAAAATCAACTGCTCACCCCCAGCCTCAACCTTTCTGGCGATTAGAGCTCTTAACTATGCTGCTGAACACCCTAATTTGAAAAAATGTGTTAGTTTACTAAACTTCTCTTTCTTACCAAGGCCAGAAATCAGTGACTTCTCAAGAGGTCTTAAACTACTGCCAACCTTACCTGTGCTGAAATTAGTTTCCACTCCTTTGACATTTTCAAAATGTTTTTAGAAATATCTTCAGTTGTCGCTCTGGCTGCATTCATTCTTTGGCTTCTCTGTTGCTTTTGAACCTACTAAAGACTCTTTTTTTGCAATGTTTTCTGTAACCTGTCTCTTGTTTCACGCTGCTGACCCTTTATGTGCTTGTCTTAGATTCCAAAATTATTTAGGGTTAAAAACATTCTGGCTGTCAATCTGTTGACTCTGAGAACACTGCAGTTGCCCTCCCACAGCGTTTTTCATTAGTTTTACCTGTTCTACCTTGAAAACCATTCAAAAATGTAAAATATGAAAGCAAAGAAAAAAGGCGGCTTTTTCACTGAACGACCTACCGCAAAAAGATCCAACAGTTTAATTGAATGGTTTTTGAATTATTTTCATCAAGAAGTGGAAAATGGTTTGAAAGTCTTTTTTTTTTTTTCCCAAATCTGGATCCTTTTCAAATTCTGCATTGGATTAAAAAAAAAAAAAAAAGCCTCACACTTCTCGCACACCAAATCCATTCCCATTTCTTAGTCAGAATGAAATCTTCCTCCACAGGCCAGGCTGTTGCCTTGTCCAACTCACTGACACACATTACACATGACAAGAAAAATACAGAATTGGACTTAAATGAAAGTACTTCTGCTGGGTGTTTTCTTGAATTTTTTTTATCCCCATGGCCTGTTTTCCTGCCTCCGTTAGATACTGTCTGTTCAGCAGAGGAGGAGGAGGTTTTGTCGTTCTTGTCAGTTTGTCTTTTCTGAGATAAGAACCTGGGCTCATCGGAGCTACCCCTACTCTGTGGCTGTGAGACAAATGGAGTAGAACCAGCCTGCAAGATCACTGAGACACTTTTCCTCTGCTGATGAGTGGCTTTGTATGTTGTATGCACGCTGGGTGGCATGAGTATTTAGTTATGAATTTTATCTTTGAAAGTTGCACTGTGTTTTTAATATTCTTCCTAAGCTTTTTCTGTACTTATATTTGCAAGACGTTGTCTCTTGAGTTTCTGCGGTAGTTCAGTGGAGATCTTGAAGAAACACTTGTGCTGTACATAATTTCTACTTACTATGCTCCTACCCCTTATTTGGTGGGGAGCTGGTAAAAGGATCCTTTACTGTTCTTTGAGGTGCTGTGTGTCCCTGGAGGATGAGGAGGGAAGAACTGCCAGTTCCTTTGCCCGACTTAAGCAGGTGAAACTGGGAAAGAAATTGTGTTAATGAAATGTTTTCATTTTCTGCCCTTTTCTATTTGGCAAACAGCTGTTTTGGCGAGGCTCATTCTGTCCCTCTGTTTTCCTAAAATGCTGTGATCTTTATAGGTACTCTCATTGAGACGCCTTTTTATTCTGCTGCATTGTTGCATTTGTGTGTGTGTGTGTGTGTACTTAGACCTGCCAATATGATCTGAGTGCCACATTGAAAAGGGTAAGATAGTCCTATGGTTATTTCTGCTGTACAGTATAGATAGGGAAGGACTTCAGCTGGCAGTACTTACTGCTTAGAAGGAGGTATGTCGTCTTAGCCAAAACTGCCTCAGATCCAAAACTCTGTGGAAGAGCAACACAACCGTAGACACGTACATGATCCAGCTGGGCAGAAACCAGGCAAGAAGTTGAGTCTGATGAGGGAGTCCGTTGACAAGAGGAGTGGTTTGGTGGCAAAGGGGAGTGGTGATGTTGGTCTGACAGGACTAGCACTTAGTGGGATTGGGGATGCACAGCTCCTCCTGTGTTTTAACAGTCATTTGGAAAAGCTGACTCCCAAAATCTAGAAAGAATGGTTCTTTGGAAATGCTAAGTGAAATCATGATGTACAGTTTTTCCTAATATATATCTTGCCCAAAGTGTTGTGTTTGCTACTTTCACTGAAAAAACCCCAAACAAATAAACCAAAACCTAAAATACAAACTCACTTGACATTCAAGTTAAACATTACAACTTGATTAGTTCTTGGATTGCTTTCGATCTTGTCTTCTGCGTATTTGGTGACAGTTATACTGGGTAATCTGTGACGAGATGGAATTTGTACATATATCAATGCAAAGACCAAAAATGCCTTTTTTTAAAATTTGTGAGAACTCAGGTTGCACAGTTAACCACATAGTTCTAAGATTTTAACTACATGTTGCTTTTCAACAGCTCATTGGCTGATAAATGAAAAGGAATTCAGAGCTGAGTGAAATACAGACAAGCAGAAAAACTGCTCACAGTTGCTGGTTTCTTAAATCGGAGATTATATTGTCAGATTTTATGAAATACTCAAAAATGATGCCGTGTTCACATGTAAGCCCTCATCTGCTGAGTCTCTCTCCTTTTATATTTGCAACAGACAGTGCAGGCTTGGCAAGGGTTTTTCCAAAATAAAATGCTAATTAAGATTTTTTAGTCTGCTAACGAATAGATGAAGTTTAATAGGTTCTTCAGGCAAAAAGGATAGGTCCTGTCCTAATGCATTATAATTCTGAACTTGCAATTTATTCAGTAATTAACTTTTCTTGATGACAGCGAAAATGCATAGCCTTGCATGCAAAATTCATTTTCGTTTTTACTGAATGTACAAAACACGTGTGAGTACATTGTACAAGATACGAGACGAGTAAAGTTCTCAAAACCACGAGGGAACGTAGTATTTGAAGCTGTTCCATTATTAACTCTATCAAATTATATAGCTGATGTGCTTTATGACAGAGCAGTTTGTTAAACTAAGTATTTTGTGGAAGGAAAGCCAGAAAGAGCAGAAATGTTGTCAGTAAGTTTCTTGTTGGTGTTTACTGTTTTTTTTCAGAGAGATAAACCCAGCATTTTTTCCTTACAATATTTCACAGCATTTGCAACGCTTCTGGAATTTCCCTTCTTTATCCTGTTGAGCTATTTATTCCAGCTCTGTTGCATTTAGTTTATTCTGGGCCTAAAAAGATAAAGTTTCTACTGGCTTACTTAGCAGGGGAAGCTGACCCACACCTTGCTAAGGACTTTCCTTGAGTCACCAGAGTTTCCCAGTGCACAAAACTATGTATTAGCAATGCACTCGTTATTCAATGTAGCACATGTACATATATTCCCATTATATGTCAGCTTAATGTATGCCTGGAGTATCTGAAATAACCTGTCTCAAACAAGACATTTTTTTTCAACATGGCATCTTAAAATGACTGTAAACTTAAATCCTTCTTTCCTCATATAGAAGTCTGAAGTTAAAAACAGTATCACTAAATGATTTGTAACATATATTTCAATATCCAGCGGTTCATCAAAATTTCAGTGTTAATCTATGAAAAATACAGGTTATTATTAATAAAAGCATTCAAACCTTCTATCTTCAAAGCACAGCACAAATATTAACTTGGTTTTGTTATGTAATATGTATGGGTGTGTAAAATGATGTATGGGTGAATTATCTATCAGACACCAATTTTTTAAGGTGTTTGAGCTTTTCATGCCTCAGGGAGTGGCTTATACACTGTATTGTTCTTGGCTGCAGGTAACTGCAGTCACTCCCAAATGGGAATACATCACTCTGTGTGGGGAGCTCTGTCTAAAAGCTTGAATCCCATCCCTTTAGTAGATGCAGTGCCCCATTTCAGGAAATTCCCAATGTGACATTAGATTCCATATTGCTGGCATATTTATACTAAAATAAAACTAATTGAAAGAGTATGTCGGTCAAACCATGCTCACATTTGAAATCTATTAGCTTGGTTATTGAAGGGGTGTATATCCCAAGAGCTTTAAAATCATCCTGAGAAGCTTGCTTTATTCTTTGTGGGTCAAACCGATGCTTCATTTAAGAAACGGCAGGATACACACAACAAATAACTGGTGGACAGTCAGGTTCACAGGCTAGTTTTAAGCCATTAGACCAGTTTATGCCAGTGTGCTATTAACTTCATACAGGTTTTCTTTCATGTATCTGATTTTCAGAATTCACCTAATAAAACTGGATTCAGGAAGGGCACCATGTATTTAAGCTAAAGTAATTAATTTATTAATTTTCTGTGTATAACTTCCCTGTAGGGAGTTGGCAGCCAACTTTGACCTTTATTCATGTGTTTATTATCAGGTTATAGAAATTAAGTATTTCAGACTTGATATCAACTGCCAGGAGTGGAAAAAAGGACGACCACCATACGACATGACATGTTTTTCCTATGTGCAGCCATAAAAACTACCTTGGTTTTGTGGAGATGCGTACAGAAATAGGTAGTTCCGCAAAATATGATGTGCGTGTACGCATCCCATGGATAACTACAGTTTAGCGCGGGGTGTTCTTCGGCCTCCACTGCGGAGCGTCTCAGCGGAAAGGGTGAGGGTGCCCGGTGTCGGGGGGCGCGGCGGTGCCAGCGGCCGCCAGGGGGCAGCGCGGCTCGGCGGCCGTTGCCCGCCCGCGGG
>NW_010158707.1:3011-6218 GCF_000695765.1 Mesitornis unicolor | reverse complement strand
CTGGATCTCATCCTCTCTAACAAGGAGGGTGCTTCCCAGTCACTCCCCTGAAAACAGGCAGCAGGAGATGTTCAGGGCTCTGTATATGTGCCCTGTATGCATGTCCTGGCTCTGCACAGTTCTTTACCTCTTTTCCTTTCTCTGGCAGGAACGACTTCGTTTCGGCTGAGCCGTGTCCCTTTAATCATAGGAAGGCAAAATTCAGTTTTGTCTTGTGTATTGGGAGGTCTTGAGCTGGTCTGTTAAAATGTCTGGGAAGTAGATTTTCCTCGTCGCCTTTGAATTTTATGTTGCTTTGCAATAAATAAATATACATTGCTTTACAATAGGCAATAATAGAAATCTAACTTTCTTAGGCAGCAAATATTCTGAAAAAGCCAGTAATGTGCATGCAACACACATTGTAGAGATACACTGAACCAGTATTGAACTAACGTAGAAGCCGTCTGGAAGTTCACAAGTTTTATTGGTATTTTATAACCAAAGCACACTATTCTGGGTTATGCTTTACATTTTACAGTAGTTAAAGGAGAGAAGATACCCTTTTATGTTTAACTAGCTTTTGCGTAAGGTAAAAAGGTACTGCTGTTTCAGTTCTAAATGCTTTTTCAATCTTGTTTTCTCACATCTCCTGCTACTGCTGATTCTGCGGGTGTGGGTCCATCATTGCCAGCTTTATGAACTTTTGTAGCTCTATAATGTTTTGTAAGAACCCAGCTAAAATAAAATCATCGTGAGTCTTAATTGAATGTTGTTTGTAAAAGAAAGTGATCATGAGGCTCATATGCTTCATCTCTTCCCTTAAATTGTTTTCCCATACTTTGCTTATAGAGGCCTAACGATGATGCTCGTTTCTGGGTATTCTATACCTGTCAAAATTACATGCGATTACAAACCTTAATTTGTTTCCTTACAAAACTATAGCAAATTCCAACGGGAAGAACTTGCAAGGGTGATATGTTCGTAATCGTGTTGCACAACTGTTTATTTTTCTTTTATTGTTTCTCAATAATATTTTTATTGGCATTTAAAAATTGAATTTTGGATTGTAATTTCCCTATAATATTATGCTTTCTTATTAGAAAACATAATAACCAGTGCGTGGGAATTATTTCTGTTTTGTAAATACAGGTCCCTGGAGATTTGAGTCAAACGTCTGAAGATCAGAGTTTGTCAGATTTTGAAATGTAAGTTTCATAACACAAATATTTTTTGTGCTGTCTTTATGGGAAAGAAGAATAAACAAACAGCTTTAATAATTTGCTTTTCCTGCATTATTTCCAGTACCTGTGTTCTCAGCTGTGGTGTTCCTTTGTTAAAAAGAAAGGAGAGCTGCACAGTCTGTCCCCTAGCCTGGTTTTGAATGATATTGAGTGGAAGGAGTTCAGATTTATGACCAACCTCTTGGAGGGCTCTTTCAGTGCATTAGGTCTTGGTATTCTAACGAAGTGCCAGAAAGTTACTGTTTTCTGTTGCTTTGGGTTTTAGAGATGTCAGATGCTGTTCATAATGGGGTGCATTCATTTTTACAGTGCATGCAAGTAGTACTACAAAAAACCCACAAACAACCCGGTTGTCCATCTCAGGTCATTCCAGAGTGCTGTGATTTGGAGTTTTGCCTTTTAGTCAAACTGTTGAATCCAGCTTTTTCTGGATGAGGGGATGAAAATGTAGCTTATGTCTTTGAATGATGAATTGAATTTGGAGATGGATTACAAAGAGTGGGTGAAAATGGCTTCTCCATAGTGGTGCAGTGCTCTCCTGTTATTTAATGAGTTCAGTGTTGATGTTACTGAACTTCATGTTGAGTTTGCTGAAATGGTTTTTTGTTCCATGTGTGTAATGAAATGTTGTCAAATGCCTGCTGTAAAAAAAACCAACCAACCAACACCCAAACAAGCCCCGTAAAACCCAACCAAAAATCCCACAACGGAAACATTCACTGCGCTCTTCCCGTTACGTTGATTTTAGGGAACACTTTTAGATAGAGCAGTTATGAAAGGTTCAGGCAGAACTACAATTTTTCTGATACTTGGTTTGAAATGTTGCTTTGTTGATGGCTTTGATTGTTACCTGAATCACTGGAGGTCGTTGCTTTGCAGTTCCTACGCATAAATGTGATTCCCTTATTTTTAAGTTGTCGTCTCTCCCCCTCAGATCAAACCGTGCTCTTATTAATGTTTGGATTCCCTCGGTCTTTCTGCGTGGAAAAGCTGCTAATGCTTTCCATGTGTATCAGGTAAGCGATACATCTGAACAGATCCCGTGCAAAAGTTTGTCTGGAATGGCACATTTTAACGATTTTATTGTTGTTTGTTTGTGTGTTTGTTCTTTCTCCTGAAGCTGCGCAGAAATGTTGGGTTTCTGGCAGATGACTACAAAGCACTACAATTCCAGAGAAACGTTCAGTAGTCCATGAGGTCTTTTGTGTTCGTAACAATTCGACACTTGACTTTCTCCATCCTGAAATTTTCTTTAATTATATCTGCAATACAGACTGAAATGAAGCCACCCATTTAATTTTTAAGTGCCTTTCTGACTGTAAAGGCTTGGCAGACTTGTTAGTGATAGTGAGAGATGACGTGTGGCAGTACTGTCTGTGCGGATTGGTTCTGTGTCTGTATAACGTTACTGATATCTGCTGTTACCTGACAGACGGGAGAGGGGGAATACGGCCCAGTAATTGATCTTATCTTTTCCTGATGCTCAGGAAAGCTTATGTGGGTGCAGGGAACATGCTTCCATGTTTCCTTCATATTTATGTGAAAAGTTAACCTAATTTCTAATTACCAAACCATGGGTATGAATTGGTGCATAGGAGACTTACTGCAGAGAAAAGTGCTCTAAAACTTTTTCCATGTAATTTGTGAATGAGAAATAAACCTAAAATATGGCTTTCTCAGGTGTGTTTACTGATAGTCTGTTGCTCACACAGGTTTTCCTCCTCATTTGGTTGGTCAGTGAGAAGCAGAGACAAAGCAGTAGTTGCAGCTGCTTGTGGCTGAGGAAAGCGTAGCTGTAGGCAGCTCTTTAGTAAGAGGAGATGCTGTGATAGATGAAGGAATGGGAGGAAAACCATCTTTGTATACTATTAAAGGTCCTTACATTCAATAATAACATTATTTCTGCACAGGGAGGCCATTTTGGTTTGTTTTGTTTTTTTTAAATGCTGCCAGTTTGGAGATCCTGAATGGGTAAATGGCAGTA
>NW_010158707.1:0-2980 GCF_000695765.1 Mesitornis unicolor | reverse complement strand
ATTCCTGCCCGCTTTGGATCTCAGTAACGGGACTATGCCCAGGAAGGGTATCTGTCTGGCAAATAACTTTGTTTTCTGCCACTGTGCATGTGAAAAGAATAAACTAATTTTCCTAAACAGATATATAGTGGTATAGCACTGTGGTGAAACACTTGAAGTGATTGCCACACCGCTGATCACTTACGTTGTCATGTGCTTGCTGAATACACATCCTGCATTTTATAGCTACCAGAAAAGCATTAATTTATAAAACTTCAGAATGGCCTCAGTAACAGCACTGTGCATTTATCTTGTTAAATCTCTGCCAAAACATGTGCTCCTGATTACAGGGGATTCGAGTCAATGTTGAAATTGTGGAAGGGGATATTTACCAGGCTACCACTGTGTAATGAACAGACAAGGACTGGGAGTGACAATTAGGGTAAATGACTGAACTAATTTCTGAGAGTCCTCTTATTCGTAATAAGCATTATTTTTGCTGCTTTATCACTTATTTCTCCAATGGCAGAAAATTAACGTTCATGTGTAACTCTCTGTCAGTTACATGAGAGAATGCTGATAATCTTGAGGTCATTACTGACGCCTCTTGGGTTTCTCTGCGAGTACTTGAGTAACCGTAACTTGAGATACAAAAGCTGACTCTTGGTGGTTGTGGTTGTTCTGAGGAAAAGATGTGCAATGAACCTTGGGGAAAGCTAAAGTGTGCCAGTGGGAACAGGCAAGGTTTGACACCAGGTTTGGGTAAGCATCCTTTTAAAACATGCTAAATACTTAAAACTGTATTTAAAGCTAATTGGAAATTAGCCTTAAGATGCTAAAAGCATGTCTGAAAATTAGATCCTATCTGTAGTACTATTAAGGTAAGATGTTGCTACCAAATGAAGATGGTACCTTGACCATGGCTTTTACAAATGCAGGTCATGTAAATGTCTTTCTAACGTGGCATGATTTTCTGTTCTTAGAAAGCAAAAAAGATTTGTCTTCCTCTCCCCTCCTATTGTAAGCCACCTTGTTAACCTTTGCTGGTTTGAAATGGAATAACAGACTAATTCATTATATATACTTATTAAATGAGATTTTTCTTTCAGCTGCTGTAAATCATAGCTACAAAAAGATTAACAGTCAGTCTTTACAGAAGAGACCCAATTGTAAAGTGCTCCTAAATTACAAACAAAAGCTACTTAATTCATTTCTTGATATACAAGAGAACATTAAAGTAAAAGTTTTGGTTCATAGTCAGATAAACATTCTAGCCCTGATTTTGATTTGGTCTGTAAGTTTTCATTACCTTGAAAATACTTCATTGGGTTAGGAAGTGGATGACTTCAGGAAAACATGGGCATGTGAAAGGAAATGTAGTGATTTGTAAGTGATTTTTAAATTGATCAGAGAATGAGCCTTTCAACTTTCTATAACGTGATCTAAAATACAGTTCTGTAATTATCTGTCTCATGTTAAAGTATTTTCAGTAGTAAAAAGTAGTGTTACTCTAGGGTGCAGCATGATACTTTGAGACAAATACACAGAAGTGGTGGCTGTCAGATTTCCGTGATTTCCTGTTAAAAGGCTGTGAATGAAATTGTGGATACGTGGAAGAGGGTGGGAATGCTCCTAAGGACTTTTAAGACAGTTGCAAACCATGCATCTCAAGTTGCTTGATGTGGTATTATTTCAAAATTTTGTCTAAAAAGATAATTTTTCCCTGTTATTCCTGTGTTTACGTTGTGTTGTATTTGATTAGGATGAGGATAACTCTGTGCCATATGTGACTAGATTAGAAGAAATTTATCCAAGCAGTTTTATGTTTAGGATTTACTTGCATTGGTTTCCCAGGTGAATTGCATTTAATATCTTGAAATACCTTTACTTGTGAATAGTATTCCCTGCTGAGGTAATAAAGCTTTAAATGTGAACATCGTGAGCTTTTAACATGCCTTTCATACTCTGTTATATGGTTGTTAATGGATTCAGTATGGCACAGGGCTCCAAATGTTGCATTTTCATTTCTTACTGTCTAAAAGAAATCAGTATCTGTGTTCATAGATGAGCAGAAAAAAACTCTTTAACAGTTTTATCTAAGAAATTAATCTGTGTTTTTGCAGTAATGTTTTTTTGAACTAAAAATGTCAATTACAGTTTACTGGGTTCCTTAATTAGTTAACTGTGGGTTACAGCTTAACAGGTAACACTGAGCTGCATGACTCACCAGATCACATGTGCAAAGATAACTGCTTAGTTAAATTGGGGTTTCCATATTAAATAACTCGGTTAAAAATAATGTAAGCTTTTTCTGTTGTCCCTGCGCCCCCCAGGGAAGCTGAAACAGGAATCTTGGGAGCGTATACAAAATTTCAAACATTGGGCATGGAGAGAGGTTAGAGCTGGGTGAATAAGGAGTATTTCATGTAGGTTTTGCTACTTTAAATTAGTTTTATTTGAATTGTGCACAATACTTGCATTTCATATTCCCTTCATTTTCCTTCAGAGGTGAACTTAGTTATTGAAACAGATGGTCCTGTAGGTGTGTATTTATCTTTACCCTGGCTTTATTTTCAAAATGAAAAATAAATCTGAATACTGCTTGCAGACTTCTTGTAGTGCTTCCATCATCTACTATCTGAATTCTTGTTAGCAAAACTAGTTGAGCTTTTGTTTACACACGCATTTGTAATTCACACAATGCTCTGAATCTCTGGTGTTCTCGGATGTGCTGATTCGGGAATTACAGTGTTCACTTTTTGTCATCATCATGAAACTTGAGGTACAATTGTAACCAAAAAATACACTTGCTATTCAGTAGAATCCAATATTATTGGAACATAATCCAGTATTACTATGTTCTACAGCGAAATATTATAATTTGGCAGAAGTTGCATGGTATCTGCATGGTGTATTGCATTTTGTCGCAAAACAGAAGCCGCCTATAAATTTGAGAATTTATGTTTGAGAATTATAAGTGATAATATATATTAAATATTAT
>NW_010158706.1:0-3909 GCF_000695765.1 Mesitornis unicolor | reverse complement strand
CTGTGATTCTGTGATTCTGTGAAATGAGTTTGCATGGAGATCATAAAATGTAGGCCTCATCTGATTTTTTTTTTTTTGTAGTCCCACATTCTTAGTTCCTCTGCTGCTAATGCTGTTACTGTTGGAAAGAGGTAGATCAATGCAAGGGAAATATAGCATCCATGTAGGATTCCTGCCAGGGATCTCACTAGGTTCCTCTGTGAAAATTGGAGAAAATTAGATTTTAGCGTTGTGTTTCCTCAGATACAAGTTGTTCAGCTTCTGATGTAACTCTCAAACTCATGATGTTAACATGGGTAATATAGCTTCATCAGCAATAGTCCAAAGGTCACTGTAAGTACTCAAGACAGAGCTACATCCCTCATTTGGCAGGCCTTTGCTATGTTGATCTTCTCACTCTGGAAATTGAGCTTCCTTTCAATATTTTGTTTTCAGTCGATTATTTATGCCTAAGAGAAAGATGCTGAATTTGTTTCTACCATTTTGTAACATTGTTCGGAAATAAAATAACACCTTCAAAAATAATGTTTTGAGAGTTGGAAACTATTTGATATTTATTAAAGCAACAAATACCAAGTGTTGAGTCACTTAAGGCATCTCTGGGATGATCTTTCTGTGGAACATATATCCCAGTTCACAAACTGTGCCTTGAATTTTTGTGGACCAGTAGTCAAAGCCAAATTTTCTGGTGTGAGCAACAGTAATCTATTTAATAAACATTATAAGCCTCTTGTGCATCTGTACCAGCATCCACTGAAATAACACAGCGGGGAACTTCGGAGGAAAAATGCTGCAAGTATTTGCCTCTACACAAGCAGGAAAAGTTGGGAATAGTATTTTGAGATCTGTTGAATCATTTTGACCACACCGTTACCCAGTGTGTTTTTTATCAAACTTTGCACATATGAAAAATTTAATTGCTTCCCTCAATATAACTTCATCTTTACACCTGCAAGCCCCTTTTGAAATTTGTTGGACAAAAATTATGTGGTAATAATAAATTTAGTGGAAACATTTCTCTTTTTCTTCATTATGACGCATATTAAACTAATTATTGCCACAACTATGAAAGAATAAAGACAATTCCAGAATAATCAACATCTAAATTTTGTTTATATAAAAGAGCATACTTAAAATATCTGCATTAACATAATTCTAAACAATTTATATTTTTACAATTCAGAATGTATTTAGGGATAAGTTAATGTTATTATAGAGGTGACGTACTCAATTTTTGTTGTTCCTGAATTACTGCAAGACGAGCACTATGTGGAACTATAGCTAAAAAGCAGTATTTTTCTGACCTGCCTCTTATTTGTTTGTTTTTCTTTATCATGTCAGAAATTACTCCAATGTAGCAGAGAACTGCCTGCAGGACTAGAGCAAGCTGAGTTCCAGTATGTGCTGCAAACATGGTTCAGGTCTATATGATTTGCAGGAGCGGGATGCCAGTACACATCTGTGCCTGAATTTCCCTGATAAGGACACTGCAGAGACAGGCCCAGCTGGATTGCTAAACTGGGCACATAGCAACCACAAAGAAACTAAAAGAAAGCAAGTACCCTGTTCAAGAGAAGTATTTTTTCAAACATGAAACAGTGATGTCAGTGTGGGATATCCGTGCAAAACAGAAGTCTAGAGCTGGAGCTATCCACAGCTGAAATTTCCTCCTTTCATGTCGTTGAATGAAGATTAATCTGCAGTAGCAATTGGTTTTATGTCACAGGTGAAATTAGTAATTTAGCACAAGTATTCCTACCAGGATTGTCTAAAAAGCAAGAGGTTAATTTCTACCAAATCTCCACCTCTGCTAACCCCTGCTCCCACTTTGCAGCTTTGTAGGGTTGAACAGAATAACCCCAGCCACCCGAACACATAACTTACAGTACATCTGCAGCAGCACACAAAATTATATGTTACATCCCACTTATGTAATAGTAAGGTCTTTTTCTCTCACTCTGGACTACTGAGCAACACCAGAATATTCCACGTTATAAAACAAACATGCTACTACCAAAGTAGCTTTTTTTGTTTCAGTCCAAAGAGGGGCACTGCACATCAATCACAAATGCTTTCTTCATCTCTCTGTATTGCTGATCACTCTTCATAAGGGTAGTTTATCTTGAGTCATTTATCAGAAAGTCTCCAGGGCCTTGCTAGTTTTGTTTAGCTCATTTAATGCCAGCTTCTTTTGATAGCAGAGCTGGTTTTTGCTGAGATACTTTCCTGAAAAGCATTCCTTTAAACTCCTAAATTCTGCTTCAAGATGGATATGATAGCGAAATCACAGATTCAATTGTTATAGTAATATGTTACATTTAACAACAGATACTTTTTGCAAACATTTCATCAATAAACAACTTAATGTGAAAATAATCTGTCCTCATCCTCAATAACAGTACAGAAATTCAGGATATGAGGTTTGCAATGTACAGGGTTTACGGATGTTCAAATAATTCTTGTTATTAAAAAGCCAAGAGAAAACTTACAATTGACCTTTAGGTTAACAGAGGCAGTAAGCCATGCTACAATGGTACATTTTGTGATAATGCAGCACAATGCATTATATTATTATCTGATGTGTTTTATTTTAGTCTAACTGTATGTTTCATGAAGAACTGTTGAGATTAATTTTAAAAAAAAGCTCACTGCTGGCAACAGGCATTATTATATATAATATGAAGCACAAAACATTCCCCCTACATTACAAAACAGGAGCCCACTCACAAATGGAAAGCTATTCTGATTGCAAGTAAACACATAAGTACAACCACACAGCAGGAGTACCAAAAAGTATCAATACATACATGTCCATGTTTGCTTTCTTGTCGAAAAGCAGACTTTGAGGGACTGAAATTTGTCTCGCATTTTACTGATTACTCTCCAGTTGCTTTATAAACAAAACAAAATTGAGCCTAAATCAGGCAATCTGTTATTTTTCAGTGTGAAAGCTATGTCTATTTGTTTGCAGGGCATTTCCTTTTTTGTTTCATTAATGGCTTTACACTGCTTGAAGCTAACTGGCAAGTACTCCTGAAAACACCTTTTTTTGCCTCAGTGTTCCTTTCTGATTTGAATACACAGAGAGTAAACTATCATGATACATGTATGCACATGTAAGAGGCAATGGAGAACAGAGAGGCACCGGGTTTTAGTGTTCCTCTGAGTACTGCAACTAGACCATGATCGGCCGTCATCATTATACTATGAGTATTTCAATTATAATTAAACTACCATCTAGAAATCAAAACATAATTTAAAGAGTAATTTCCAAACCATTTCAAGTCTCCCATTAAACACTATTATCTCTCTCTTTTGTTTACCTACAGCTCAATGCCTTCAGCTTCATTTCAATCAGAGCCTGAGTGATACGTTTCACTCTTCTGAAACCTTCTGCACATTCTGATGAATTCATTCTGAAATGCCATCTCTGTGCTTCAACTGATCAATTCTTTGTTACAACTGGGCAGCTTAGCCTGAATACCAGGCTACAGGTTATCACTTCAGCTCTGCAGCATTAGATATGGCCATAACTGTTGCTTATGATAATAGTTACCAAAAAAAAACCAACCCAAAAAAACCCTTACAAAGAAACATTAGACTTTTTTCTTCATCTCTGAAGGATAAGTAAATATATTGTATTGGGTTCACATGGAGAGGTTTTGGAAGCCGGAGGCTACAGAGGTGACTTCTGTGAAAAGATGCCAGAAACTGCCTCCATGTTGGATGGAGCCAGTTCCAGCTGGCTCCAAGACTGGCGGCCAAAACTGAGCCCATCAGTGATGTTGACAGTGGCTTTGTGATGACTCATTTAAGAAGGGGAAAGAAACGATGTTTAACAGCATCCAGATTTGGTTTTATTTCTTATTATCTGTATTGGGTTTTTGGTTGCGTCTTTGGTAATGGGGG
>NW_010158705.1:0-2275 GCF_000695765.1 Mesitornis unicolor | reverse complement strand
TGAAGTGTAGGACCCGGCACTTGGCCTTGTTAAATCTCATAGAGTTGGCCTCAGCCCATTGATTCAGCCTATCCAGGTCTCTCTGCAGAGCCTTCCTACCCTCAGGCAGATCAACACTCTCTCCCAACTTAGTGTCATCTGCAAACTTGCTTCAAACAGACCCTCCTTTTTAGTGAGTATAAGATCCAGCAGCACTCCTCTCTTAGTTGGCTCATCCACCATTTGCATCAAGAAGCTATCATCAATGCACTGGAGGAACCTCCTGGACTGTGAATGGCTTGTGTGTAGGCCTTCCAGCAAATATCCAGGTAGTTAAAATCCCCCATGAGAACCATGCCCTGTGCTTGCGAGGCTGCTGCCAGCTGCCTGTACAAGGCCTTGTCAACTTCCTCATCCTGATCAGGTGGCCTGTAATAGACACGCACAACAGTATCGCCCATGCTAGCCTGTCCCTTAATTCTCACCCACAAGCTCTCAACTTGCTCGTCATCTGACCCTGGACAGAACTCAATACATTCTAGTTGTTCTTTTTCTTTCTAGGTACAGGGACATGCCACTTGAATTTCCATGTCCAAGCTATACTAAAACTGACCTTCAACAGCTGACAAATATACTAAAAGAAAGCTAAACAAAAAGATATAAAAAAATAAAACTCCTGTATCAACAGAAAACAACTAATGAAATAATAGTTTAAAAAAAAAGACAATAAAACCTGATAAAAAACTTTCTGCAACCTGTTTGAAATTTGTTTTACTTTAAGTAATGCACATAACTTTAATGCTTACACAGTGCTGTGACTCTGTTTATACACATAGAGATGTATATCTGTATCTATATATACACACATATGTAATATAAAAATAAAAATATAAAAAATGTACCTGGAAAAGTTTTAATGCTATGAAACCTTATACTATCATTTAACATGTGTTACATTAATAAATTTTGAAACTTACAGCAGAAGGCATATTCCAAAAGTTCAATGAATCATTCAATTTCCAGATGTACTTCCTCCATGTATGTGTAGATTCCTAGTGTCATGCTGTCAAGCTCTGGAAGGCTGTGTTAGAATTAAACACTCCAACTCAGGCTTTAACACAGGATAGAAAGCTTATCTAACCTGACAGTACTCTAGAAATAATCATTCTGACTTGTCAAAGATGGTACATGCCAGGATCTTTACATTATTTAGAAATGAAGGAAGTTAAAGGGGGGGGAAAATAAAAGGAAAAAAAGTGAAATCTTATAAAGCTCTATGGTCACATTGGAACTGTGGCAAAGGAGAGAGATATAAACCAGAAAAAGAAATAAAAAATGCACAAAATCTCACATTATAAATAATTTATGACTTAGAGTTTAGATTTAACCCTTAGCTGTATCTAGAATCCTATTCAAATAGAAGGAGTAAATGATAAAGAAAGATTATATATCTCAGCAACATTTTTCAGTGAGAGGCAATTTATCAGCTGTAAACTGGTTGTAGCTGCCATCACAGAAGCAGCCTACGGTTGGCTATGACCGTCTAAAATATTTTTCAAAGATGAAAAAGTTTGGCTTATTCTATTATTTATATTGAATTTAGTGGAAAATTATGATGTGCATTTTTAAAAAAATATCCCCTTTTCATGACACAGGCAACTCTTATTCTATCATTCCCATAACATTAATTTAAAACCCCCACAATTTCATACAGAAATTTGCTAACAATATTATTTTCTTGAAAATATCTCTTTTTCTGACCAGTCCTTTTGTTGTTCTGGTATAGACAGACAATTGCAGTTGTGCCAGAGATACACTGATTCTCACTCTTACATGGTAGGCAACTTACTTGAAAGCAATTACTTCTCTTGCAAGTTTCTGTTTGCTCTTCAAAAAATAAAATGCTTAAGTGTATGCCAGGTGTGTATGTAACCATGTTGGCTATGGGCCCTTGTGCTTTATCAGGTACTTCTATCTGTTGGAGTATTTTTTTTTTTTACTTCTATGTACTTAACTAAGTAATCTAGATGATAAACCTCTTTTGAATTTAGATAATCTTAGCTAACCAAAAAGATGCCTGGTCCTTCTGGATCCAAAAGGATCCCTAGTAGCAATACCAATTCTAGCACCAATACTAGTACTAGATTCTGTACCAATTTTAGTCAAGTAATGACAGTTGCACGTACTCCTGTCTTGTGTTTTTGTAATTTAACCACATTACATTTAAACTGTATGAAGTATTGAGACATACAGATTGACGATGGCTGATTAAACAGGGAACTGCTGGGTAAGCTTA
>NW_010158704.1:2282-18530 GCF_000695765.1 Mesitornis unicolor | reverse complement strand
GTGTGAAAATCCAATAAAAAAAATCAAATGGAAGCCTTGTTAAAATCCTTGTTATGGAGACAGTATTCCACCTACATAAAAAATACGTTTACATCAAGTTCAACAATAAATCTGGGAGAAAAATCACAGTAATTGAACTGGAAAACCACGTGTTCACTGCTTCAGGCAACAAAATACAAACAAAACAGACTGAAGAGGAAGTTTACCATGTCATTTTACTCTCAGGTAAAGCACCTGCTGTGACCTGCTGAGCTATAAAGTTTTTCCGACTGCAGAGGAAGCACAACATGATCATGCTTCCTGATATTTAGTAAAAAAACAAAATAAATCAGACGTGGTTTTCTGAAAAGGCAACTAAAATCACAAAACTAAAAGTTACTAGCCCCAAAGGGGATCAAAAGAAATCTTATGAGACAATATAACATTTGGTTTTGGTTCCATTCAATTTTTAGACCTTCAGGCTGGGGAAGTATTGCAGGCTAATCTGTACAATGAAAATCTGGAAAAGGATTTTGTAATACATGAACATCCTGTCAGCTATATGTTCTTGTAAGGTTGTTTCAAAATTCCTATTACAGCACTTAATTCAACATAAAATCCCACTTGGTACAGAGGTGTACTAGGAATATAAATAGAATTTTTTATTTTTCTCCAAAATCCCAGTCTGCTCAAAAAAGGCTGCTGTCTGGGATAACATACTACCTATATCTTTACTGTAAGATGAACTAATTTCTTTCAGTGCTTTCCTTAAAAATCTAAACTTGAGCTTCAGTTTCAGTCAGGGTTAGCGGTGGTTCGAAAATGTTACAAAGTAACATTAGTATGTGGTTTGTAGGTCATTCTGTAAGTGCATCATGGACATTCCTCTACGGTCCATGACGTTCGTCATCTGCTTGTATCTATCAAAATAGAGAAGACTTGTTCTGCAAACACAGCTTTTAAGCATGTGCCTCTTTCCTGTCACATTTAACTTGCTTACAAACAAAGCTATGGAGCAAGATACTCACTTTATTGTGGCAGCGTGCATTATAGATAACTATTTAATAGTGTGTTTTAGAAATATTACTCAAGTGCTATGTTTTGTTCTGTAACTTAATACTATTTCAGTATCGTGGAAATTATTTTTTTTTTCCTTACTAACTCATCCCATCTTAACCTACTGATGTACTGCACAGGGATGAGCCTGCCTCAGCTGGTATTCACACTCTTTTTTTTTAATTTTCCTTTGTGAATGTGCACTATTTCCCTCTATCTTCAAGACAGTACACACCGGAGTACAGAATCTGTTCTAATCTAATGACTTTATCTCAACTATTGCTCACACAAAAGTGCCAAGATGGATACAGGATAGCTCAGTACATTTGATTAACGCCTAGATAGCACTGTGTTGTGTAAAACCAGGACACACTGACAGCAGACACTACCAGTTCTTAGCATTCCTCAAATTCAAGACCACACAGAAACCTTGAGTCTCCCTCCGTAGAATAACCAACCGCTGCCTGGCAATACTTTGGGAACCTTCTATTCACTTCTCCTATGCTAACTGGCCCCTTTTTATATTTGCAACTTCATTTGGATTTGCACTGAGCCCTAAACATAGACATTCATTTTTTCTTATTTTGGAAAGTAAACCCTGCTGATAGTAAGTTATCACCATTTGTAGATGTATTAGTTTTGAGGAATATCACTGAACTTTTTATTAATCACAATATAGATCAGAAGAGTATGGATTATTTAACGTAAGTTCAAATTGCTCTGAACTTCAAATACTTCACTTGTAGCCAGGTGGAAATACAGACTGTTCACACAAATTAAACCCCACAGTATTAACGGACGACGAACTCAGCTGCTCAAGGTCCCTCCCCTGCTCCAGACACGAGACTTCCCAGACCAGAAATTAATTTTCCACCTAGGGAAGAGCCCTCTCGGTGAGATGCGGCCGAGCTCCGGGGGAGTGGACGCAGGCCCCGCGTACCTGCTTGACTTCGGCCTGCAGGTGGCGCAGCTGCACGCACTGCTCCAGGTGCTTGCGGTGCTGCTCGGCCGCCAGGTCCAGCTCCTGCTGCTTCTCGTGGAGGAACTCCAGCAGGTCCTGCACGCGGGTGGCCATGTCCACGTCTCTGTCGCAAAGCAGCTCGACGCCTGCAAGCAGCCCCGCGGTTACACACGGCTTCCCCAGACCAACGTCCCGTTCACGCTTACTCTGCCAGTTCATGCCCAAAGTTCAACCGAATCCTTGGAGAACTTGCTTAAATAAGCATGTGTTTTCCACTCTTTAAAAGCGCAGTTTTAATTTTTTTTTTCCTTAAAGAAGGCTGAGATTTACCCTGGGTGACTGTACACAGTTGAAAACATTAAGTGAAGGAGCATGAGAAACCAAAAAGGAAAGCTGAGAATTATGGCTTGAGTGCATTGCTTCAATTAACTATAAAATTAACTCCCTACTATTTACTCCAATTTTGCTACCTCCTGAGCGGAATTCCTTTCTCAAAAACCTAAATATTTTCAGGTGTTGCCAAATCTTAGGTAAAAATTACATGCCATAATGACAACATGTTCTCATGAACACAAACGAATTGAGTAAAAAGAAGAAAAAAAATGCCCACATCTCCAGTTTACAGTTAACCAGCATCTCTGTCATTTTTATACATCCCATGGAGAGACAACTGGATAATTCTTACAAAGTCACTGCCTGGAATAGAATGAAGGAGCCACCTTACCAGATGCCTGCACTTCATTGACATACTGCAGCAGATCCTGCCCTTGGTGGATGACATCAAAGGTCAAGTTATTCATGGTCAGGGCTTTGTCTGCATGATGCTGGAGCCTCTGTTCTGCTATTGTAAGATCTTCAGTGTCAAAGTCATTCATCTGCTGAGAGAGCTCATCATTCCATGACTCAAGGTCTGAAATTATCTGCGGGGAAAAAGGAGGAAGACGACGTTCACTTATGCATTAGAAAATGTATGTTTATTTCCAATGCCGCACTTAGACGGAGGTCAGAACCTGGAGTTGCTCATTGCTGACTGACTTTACTGATCAGGTTTGGCATGGGGTGTTTCAGCACAGGTTTTAAATTTCGGCAAGCAATCCAGAAGAATCTCTTTGAGAACCACAATAGCTTCCCTTCAACCAGCATGCGCCTTCTCAAAGTGTCTAACACTGTAGGCACCCTTGCCTTGTTCAAGGTACTCCTTCATCAGCACATCACTTGTGAAACAGGGGAAATTAAAATGTTTTTTTCTCCACTTTTAAAGGAAAATATTGATCTAAAATACAGTTTCAATTCTTCAGACTGCACCGAGTAATAACTCACACGTCAAGCGCACCTTAGCTTTCAGTTAGGCCAGTCTTAAGCCCTGTTACAAAAAAGCCAGCTCTACCCCTCTGTAAGCAAGAAGAGTCAAGCTCTGTGAGCACCTTCAACTTCTGCCAGGCAACTGAGAAGCGCTACTTGTCACAAAAGGCAGGCGACTTAGTGAATGGAGCAAACTCAAAAAGTATTATTTTATTACAATACTACTGCAACATTAGAGTTAAATTTACTTGCTGAAATCATCCAGCTATACTTCAGTTTACACTTTAATTGTGGATTTTACTTTCAGCCATAAGATAGCTAGAAACGAATAGCTAGGAAACGCATGTACCACAACAGTAAGACCTCCTTGTCTGTCCACACAAGTGCATTTTCCAAATCCTGTCCCAAAACTTGGCTGAAAAGTAAAAGACTTCTTTCAATTAGGTTACAAAACTGTTTTTAAGTCTAACAGACAATGCTTACAATCCTCAGTGATCACAGTGGGTTGAGTTCTTATGTCACAGGTTTGACGCATATTTCAAACAAGTCAGGCTGACACACTTAAACCTGTAATCATTTTATTTTCAGAATTTTCAGAGTTTTGCCACAAACTACTGCAGTTCATTGGGAAAGCAAAGTTGTAGAGAACAAGAACCAAGTATCACTCAGCTCCAGATTTCTACAATTTTGGGAACAGAACAAACCTACGTGAAGGTGCTAAATGACAGGAAAACACCTATTTATGTAGCCAGACACAGCAAAATGAGGATCTGATGAACAAGCACTAGCAACAAAGTTGCTAGCTGCACAACTATTTAACCAAAGTAATTTGTTGTCAGCCAAAGGAATATGCTGCTACGCTTTCCAACTGCTTAATGAGAGCTGTGAAGTTACTGAGACAGTTAAACTGCAAGAGAAATTCCAGGCAACCAAGCCTCATAGAAAAAACAGAATTAAGGAGAAAGCAAAGTTAAATAATCTGTATAAAGTTTCAGTAGTCAGATACAATCTTTCTTGAAGGCTTGTTTCCATTCTGCTCACATGGCACCATAAAAATTAGACACATCAAGCAACTATTTTTAAAAGTTGTGGCACCACTGAGTTTAATCCCTATTTTAAAGATGTTCTGCAAAAATTTTACTTGATTCACTAAGCATTCAAGTTTTGCATCATGCCATGATGGGAGATACTGAACAATTAGGACAGCTATCTGCAACTCCTAAACCAAATCAGCTGACTCTACCAAAGTGAAAACAGGCAGCAACTCATGTTTCAAGGTTAACACTGAAAAAAGAAAAGCTGATGGACAAGCAGTGTGGGAAGATACACAGGACAAGGCCTTTTTAGCCACTCTTTAAAGCTTCTCTCTTTCATGCTCTCTAAACATTACACACAATCTATTTATGCATTTTGAGTGGTTTCCTCTTTCACCACACACACAGGTTTCTCTTCCCACAAAATCCTTCCCAAATTCTCTTTGTTTCCCTTTTACTTGGTTCATGGCCAACATGTCTCATCACCGCTTTCTACTCTTCATCTCCTTTCAACTGACCTGTAATATTTCACAAACTTCAAGTCTTCCTGACAGCCTGAGAAACTGCTTACTTCAGCTAACCCCCCCTTTTCTGTTCTCACACACCTCTGACCTGCTCTTCCTAGCTCATCTTCAAAACTCTGCGCTTATTTACTACCAAAGCAGTAGAGATCATCTAACATTTGTTTCTTCAAACCACTCACTGTACTATGGAAGTTCTCACAAATTAGATTTACCATCTTATTTTCATCCAGTTCAGTTACCATTCGTAAGTTATCATTACAAAGTAACTGTAGTTAGACTTAGTCAAACTGAAAAATCTGAGTATTAAAGAAGGTTGTGAAAGTCTGCCATCAAAACATCCTTCCTCCACTGTCTTTCTAAACATCATTAAAAAGCAGATTAAGATTTAACATGCAACATTTATGCCACTGATCTAAAAACAAAGCCCATCTATCTCCCTGCAGAATAGGTACCAAAACCCTACCTTTCTTACTATCAAACTGAGTGGAAATAAACAAATAAATTGGAGATTGCTGTGGCCAAGTATTGGTATTTTTATAGTAACAGAATGGTTTTAGTAGATTGTAGTCACTATGTCCTCTCGGATTCACTGTACCTGATATGAACGACAGGTGGTTTGAAGAGGTAAACACCATGTGTCACCTCAGCCAAGAAGTTTCAGTGATACTGCCTTCAGAGAAAAGCAACAACCACCAGTAAGAATGATACCTTCTTCCCATGTTATTTTGTGCAACCCTGAGGCTAAGATCATGGCTCACACATTGTTTAAAGCAGTCTGAAATACTCTGTACAAGAGTAAGACATTCCCTGCCCCCTTCAAAATACCAGGAAGCTCATGATTCAAATAAATAAATAATGGCAGCATGGTCCCACATTCACTCAAAATATAAGAAAGTCAGTGCACATCACAGCTGGGGTTCCTATCAAGGGAAGTAATCCTTACATTTTTTTGGCAGTAAATGGGTGTCTCAGGGTCATCTACTGCAGCCACTGCGCCCACCGTGCAAATCTGAGATGCACTGAGAGCAGAATTAAAACAAAAGTAGCCTGCATTAAACACTCTCTGCCCACACTCTTCAGGGCTTCCCCTGAAGATCTGCCTTACAAGCAATTTTTAGATTGAGCAGGCCCCTATTTTGCTTTTAAAGTTTTGTCAGACAATTAGCATTAAACAGAACAAAGATGAGTGACTAACAGACATCTAAAGTGACTGAATCACAAATCAATACCACTTTCAGGAATTGGACAACCCAGAGCAAACACAGGGTAACTACTTACCATAGCATGTGTTCAAGAAGTTCCCAGTGCAGAATCTATGCCTGCAGAGCTGCCTGACATTCCTAGGTTTTAACAAATATAAAGGTAACACTGACGGGACACAAAGCAGGGTGTAACACAGAAGAGATGCCGACTCTTTCACACTGAGTGGAAAAGAAATAAAGAACCACAGGTCTCTTCTCAGAAGGGTCTGACTAGCATCCTTGTACCAACTGAGTGCTAATCAGGACCTGGAAAGTGTTACTTGCTGGGAAGAAAGAAAAAGAGAAGATGGGAAAGGGAGAAGAGTTAGGTCTCTGCGATCCAGCACTTTGAATCCTTGCCTTTTCAAACTGTATGACTTAACAGGCATCTTGTAAGTATGGTCCAAAAATAGAGTTGAGATAAAGCTGCGAGTTGAAAAGTGTGTGGTATGCATTGTGTGCAGCCCTGACATAGGTCTAGAGGCATTTAAGTTACAGACAAGCAAAAATGCGCAGACGCAGACGAGACACAGACATTTCAGGCTGCCTACATTGCCACCAGTGTTACCTTCCCACTGGCTAGGTCCATATACATCTTCCTTATACTACTGATCATCCTAGCAAGGGACTCTACGTACAATTTGCTCCATCGTACCCTTAGTTTGTTACAGGCATTCACAACTGAGTCCTTCAAATAGCTCATGACCAATGGCACTTAAAAGTCTACTGAGGATAGAGAAGGTCAGGTTTATATGCCAAGAGCAAGGGGTAAAATCGCAATAGTGCTGCAGTTACAGCAATTTCAGAAAAGCAGGAGAATCTGAAAAGTGCAGGATAAAAGCAACTAAAAGTAACACAGTATTTTCTCAATGAGTAATAAGGGAAGAGTAAGGACAAGAAGAAGAGGACTAACCCTGCCAGCAAATCTCACCAGTGTCCCCAGAACAGTAAAGCTCCTGCAGCGCAGGGGAACCCTTTGTTCCATTTTAGTCTGTGTTATTTTGCAAGCACTAAGACAAGCTAGAAACACTACTCGCCTTCCAGAAAAACTGTCCTCCCAGGATGCTCCCCTGAATGAACTGCCCCTGCAGCCAAGTCTTAATTGACAGGGCCAGTCACACAAAATCCGGGACAAAGGAGGAGGTCAAAACAAGGTCTCCAAGATCCTCGCTGGCATCTGGCTCCTCCTCACTATCATGTTACTTCAGCTGAGCTTCTGCTTTCAAATAACTGACCTGGAACCAGTCCCTGCATTTTCTTCCCGGAAGTTTCCGAACAGATGTCTGCCTTCAGGGAGGGGGAAAAAGAGAAGCATGCTTTGCTGAGGAAGCAGAGAGAGGACATGGTACAGAGACAGCAAAGCAGTCAATGTTTTGCTGAAGATGCTCTGCAGACAGGGTCATTTTGTTCCCTGGGGGACTCTTGCCAATCTTAAATAAGCATTATTTTTGTTTCCAAGCCATATAAACAAAAAATACCAACTCTTTCAACAAGGTGCTTTGCTTTACGTTTTATGTGCCAAACTGTAAAGCATGCCAAGTGTTAGCTTCAGAAAAAGCAAGACCTATCAAGTTAGGATATGTAGCTTTCCGCTGCAAAATCCTACGGCCACCACAAAACAACGTATACAGAAGTATTACTATCTACACAGATGCTGTTCTGTACTGAAGGACTAGAAGACATCTGCAAAGCAGGGTTCCTGCAACCAGCCTTCTGCTATTGTAGAATACTGGCTGAGGTAACCTACAGCAGAGAGCAATCACCTTAACCATAAACTTCACTCAAATCTTTCACCTAATTCTTCCATTAATTTTATTGGTGTATGTCTTGGGCCTCACAGCTGCAATTTCCTCAACAGAAGTGTTCTGAGAACATCACACAGACCCCATCAAGCACTGCAGTTCACTTCTGCAGAGACTGTAAAATTGCTGACAATCCTACAAAAGGGGATACCTTTCATGGTCCTCCACATATACCAGTCATTCAACCAACTATTACAATCACAGTTCTACCAAGTCTTTCCCTTGCATACTGAAGACAGGTACTTTCACATAATCAAAGTAGCAAACTCCTTGCAGACTGGTTTCACTGCCGCAGTGTGAATTGCAAAACAGAGAACCTTCTTAGTCTTCCTCTACACCAGAGTTGTTATTACTGTAGAGTGCATACTCTCACTTCCTCTGTGGGCACGGATCAAGGAACTGCGTCTGCCTATTCCTGCATTCCTCCCAGCAATGTGCTTAGCTAAACCAGACTTCAGCAACTATATCCAATCCTGATTTTAAGAAAAAAAAAAACCCAAACAAACAAACAGAGAAGCTATCACTTCTGCCGACTGCCTCTTTGCCCTTACACCATTCGTACCTAACCAACAGTTGCAGCTTTTCTATGTACAAACGAAGGGGTAAAATTATCATGGTAACTCCTGGTTTCCAGAGTCTTGAGTTAAGCCATTTATATGACCAAACAGGATAACTTACAAATGGATAACCCTGAACCTTCTGAGGCACAAACTCAGTTTCAATCACTGTGTATGGCACTAATGGTTTTACAGAAGTCATATGATCAACCTAGCTGAAACTTTATAATGCAATTTCATTAACGTAAGTTCCAAGTGGAGTTCCGTGTTTGTTTATATGCACATCCCTACACACAAACAGTAACTTTCCAACTGCTAAGCTGTAACCCTCTTCCAAGATTTGGATAGTCTCAAAACTTCTTGAAGTTTTGCAAGGGTGTGGCACTACAACAGCTTTTGCAGTATTTTCAGAGGGGGGAAAGAATCTTACTTTTTTTAAAAGCAAGTAAAGTAATTTAAAAAAAAAAAAAAAAAATTTAAAAAAAAAAAAAAAAAAAAAAAAGACAGTCCATACAACACCCCTGAAGATTAAAACAGAATTCCAAACATCACTTGTAGCTGTGAACTGAAAAAAGACCGCTGAATTGAAAAAGAAAGAGACGAGGGAGGGGTGTTACTACAAAGCAACAGTTTAGAGGGTTTGTATTAAACCATCTTGCAAGTTTTATTCACATTAACTGTAAGCATACTAGTTATAGCAAGGTAGCATGATATTCAAACTAAACTTGACAGATGAAGTAACTGGTACATTATGATTTTACAAGACACTTGCTTAAAGACACACTGGGAGCCAATGGAAGCTGGAATTAATACCAAAAAGCTCAGCTCTGCACTCTCCTGACACTTTCATGCACAAAACTAAAGCCTTAGTTCAGCTAAGAACTATGTCTATCACTCATTGAGCCGCATGCCGATGCAACTACACAACCAACTCGGCATAAATATTCCTATATGAGAGAAGTAAGCACAGTGCAACTCCAAGGGCAGACACTCACATCTATTGCATCTCTTTCGAATATGCGGAGCTGCAGAAACAGCTCCAGCTTGATCTTGCGCTCTTGAAAAAGCTCCTCCATCTGAGACTGGGCCTCATCCAGCTGCTGCAGGACTGTCTCTATGTGGTTGATCGAGCTGTTATGGGGGGTCTTGTTACTAGAAATGGCAGAATCCCTGTTCAAAGCAGAGAGAGGGGGAAGAGGAAAAAGAAAAAAGAAAAAAAAGAGTATTACTGAAGAAAACCCCATACAGTTTAAATGCTATATATGTCCATAAATGTAAGACTGTTTCAGACAAGGTCAGTGCAAGCCATATTACATGAAAGCTAAGTCTTTAATTTATTAATAGAAGTCCAAATTATGTTTAGTACTTGAAAAACATTAGGAAATTAGATTACTTTCATTTTTTGACTGATTCAACATTTAAGAACACTGTTTACAGGAAAAATAAAATTTTAAACCAGAGACAAACCCTTGTATTGTGAAAAGAAGTGGCATATGATAACTGCTTACTCTACTGAAACTTTCTGGCAAGAAAAAAAAATCAAAATTAGTTAATAAGAAAAAAATACTCAATCTTTTACTTTAGCATAAAACCTGCAAATTCAGATATGATACTATAAGCTCCTGCAGCAAAGGGGACATGTACCAGTGCAACTGGGGACCAAATTTATTTATACTGTTACTGAATGAAATGGACTGGAAACTGGTGTTCTTTGCTACAATAAAATTACTTATCAGTCTGCAAAACAATTTCAAGTGTTTCTTTATAAAAAGGCTGCTACTCAGAACTCAAAGCACTGTGGAACCCTGCATGTCAGACTACAAAGACATATGATTGCTCCTAACACAAAGGTAGTTTATGTAAACAAAATCTCCTTCTTGTGGAGGTAGTGTTTATAAGCTGAGCATCCTGTAAACAGAGGGTTAGAGGCCATCAGCACAGCATGAAATATCATTGTAGTCCTAATATTTACAAGTTTTATTTATAGATCTTGTCTTGCAGTCGTCATCTCTACCCTCAAAACACAAAGAGCTTCACACAGTCTTAGACATACACCAGAAAAGATTTAAATAAAAATCTGTTTTACCTTAGCTGTTGTATAAGATCTTCACCTTCTTTTATGACATTGACTGTAACCTGCAGAGTGGTCTGTTGTTGTTGACCAAAACGTTTAATCAGGTCTTGGACAGCCTCCACAGACTCAGCATAGACATCATCAAGCAGTTCTTTCTGTAGCTCTTCAAGCCATGTCCACAGCTAAAGGAGAGGGGAAAAAAAAAGAAACTTAAGCCCCAGGATGAGGCAGTCACTATTCCAAATCAATGTCCCTGGACAGGAGAAAACAGACTGAGGTGGGGGAGGAAAAACAGCATTTGTTTCTCTTCATAATAAAACGCCATCCTCAATTTAATAAAAACAAGCTTTTGTTTCAAATAAGGTTTTTTGCTTCTTGGAAATACCAGGAAAGCTTTATCTGTGTTGCTAAGTCACTGTTTCTTTCCTATTTTCCTTCTACAGCACTGAGCGTATCTGACTGTGCAGCACAGAGTTCATAGTGAGAATCCCATCTGCAGCTCTGCGAGAGAGTCCCTGGGAGGGAAATGCTATGGTAACAGAAGAGAGGAAGGAAGGAAGGAAGGGAGATGTATTGTAGCCACCATCAAATTTACACTGCCAGGGTGACACATGCACACAGATAACATAACACTTTTCAGTGGCCTTCAAAAAAAGGAAAAAGAAAAGGGCATTTCAGAAAACAAAATACAAACAGAAATGTGAGAAGTGATTTTTCTATTACAATCTCTGCAGCTATGGCGTTTACCCTCTTGATCTCAATTTCACACTATTACAACAAAAATCATCACAAGTAACTCCACCAGTTGACTCAAAATTTCCTCCCCTACTTAACATGTACACATGTTCCTGTTCAGAACTGCCCACACATTGCAGCTTACGGAAAAATCTCTAGGTATATGGTCACTTAAACCCTATTGCGTTCTTTTCCACAATTTCAGGACGCAACCTGTTGCATCCTAAACTCTATGTGAAAACTGTTCATCAACAAACCATCAGCCATCTAACGTGCAGCTGATAAAAACACTGCTTGAAGGAGCACAGTCGACTCCTGCAGCACCCTCGTGAGCAGCACAAGGGATCAGCTGCTCTCCCACGAAGCATTCAAATAGGGTCCCTCCTTCTCAATTTTACCATCACATCCCAAACCCTGCGATTCCAAGAACAAGGATTAAATCCAAAGAACAAAGATTAAACTAAACAAGGTTTAGTTTTTGTCTTGAAATAATAACTCTGCTCTGACTGAAAGTATTAAGGTCTTTTGACTACACTTTAATCTCTGTCTTTATACATTTTAGAGATACAAACAGGCTTTACTAACTTTCAACCTAACTAAAAGGTTAGCATTGTTAAAATACAGACAGTAAGCAATTAAAACTGGATGAATTTCAAAAGAGAAAAAAACACGAACATTTATTTCCTTGCTTAACATTTTCTACAGCAATAGCCACTTCATGCTGCTGTTTCTATAATGTTCTGATCATAAAGGTTTCCTAAATACCAATGAAGCTACATTAAAAATAGAAAATTCAATGAACGATCTCAGATCTTGATTAACCAGTTCCTCTGAAACTTCATTTTAAAACCAAATGCTAGTTTTTATATCTCAGAGCCTTACATTTCTTCTGAGGTAGGTTTTGAGTTAACCAGCTATAAGTTAAATTTTCACAATTGGTAAGAATTAATGACATTTAACCAGACTTTTTTCTACAAATCTACTATGTCTCCTGCCCCCCCACCTCAAATGGAACTGCCTATTCATACACACTGTGTTATTCTGACTACTCATATGCTTCAAAGACAAAGCCTGTCACAGATTTGAATGCAACTCCATAGCTGTAAACACCACAAGCTCAAGCCACAGCAGTCTTTCTTATTAAAAGGAGCACAAATCAATAGAACTTAGCAAGTGGGTCAAAAAACATTCGTCAACATTCATTCCAGCATAACCCAGTGCAGCATCCAAATTTATTTTTTGTTTCCAAATGCACACTTAGGAATGCAAATTTCCCTTCGAGACAAATTAAACTTAAGAGCAAGAAGCCTGACAATACAACCTGAAGAACTTTACTCAGGTTTCAACACCCAGAGGACATGTTTTTATTCCTCTCTTAGCTTATGAAGTTTATGCCACAACCGTAATAATAGGACACCGTGTTAAAGAACTTCCAAGTGAGCTGGTGTGTACACACAAACAGCACAGCTTGCAACTGTGCAAATATATTCATTCGAGAGTAGCGCTGATGCTGACTGCAGATCTTATGTGTTTGGTGCTACCTGGAAGTGCTCTACCTCATGCTTATTGCACTGCCTATAAAAGGCCCATTTTTCAGAGACATTTATGACAGACAAACTGGAATTAAAGCCATTTTGAGTTTCTTGGACTATATCAAGCTTACCCCTTGGCTCCCTCACAAGCACCTGTACTGTGGCTCAAGGCAGCTGTAAGAACCACTTCAATTTTTCCAATACATCTTTTGTTGCTGAGCTGTGTCATACCTGTACAAGGGACACCTCACCTCTGCAATTCTTCACATATGCTCTAGCCACTTCTGTAGCTGGGTGGAGAGGACCTGGCAGGAGCAATGAAACTTTCATGCGTTGTGCCGGTGATGTACTTCACACAGAAAGATTTCCCTTAAATCTCCCCCTAGATGCTGCTGACCAAGCCAACACAGAACAAGCAGACCCTTCCCCCTCTATAGCCAGTTCAAAGCAACACCACCTGCCTAGAGCAGAAAGACACGGGCACAACAGAGTGCTATCGACTGGCTTAGTGTCTGGTCTGCACGGCATGACTGTAAATACGCTATCTTGCCCCCAAGGTACCAAAGGGGTCAAAAATACATTTTGCTTGCCTAGTTCATCAGCTGAATCACCCACTGCTGGGGAAGGAAAAACATTTTACAAATGTGCAGAAAGAGAAGGATAGTAATTAGTATGCGTGACTTGTCTAGCCGTGATTCATATGCTGTTGAAAGTGGGACAATTTAAGCCACTGCTGAAGTGACTGAACAGCTCTGTGACACTTCCACAGCAAAAGTTACTCTAATACATTACCTAAATAAGGTTTTTCACACTTTTCTGCTAGGTCGGTTTCTGACAAATGGCTTCTCCACAAAATAATCTTGATGTTTATACACAAAAGTTAGAATAAAGCCAACACAGATGAACAAAACTGCCAGGTTATTAAAGCTGAATAGAAATTCATGCAATTTACTGAGAGGAGCTCAATTCATAGTGGGTGGCAATAGCCAGCTGGCTTGTATACAGCTTTGAAACCAGAATGAGCACTGGATATACTGGAAACTATGTAAATTACCTTTTTTCGGATACAAAACTAAGGATGAAGACAGTACAAGGTTGCACAGCAAAGCCAAAAGAATGCAAACAGTTTACAGTGGTGGAGAGGGTGGGGAGTGAACACAGATTGGAGCTTACCCATACACGTTCAGCAGTGCAGAACTACAGATTTTACAGTGCAATGATTTTCTGAGGTAGCACATTATTCCACAAAAGAGAAAGTTGGCAATAAAAATCCGGTTGGGACAAAAAAACAAACAAACCCGTCATTAAAAAACTGTTAATTTTCTCTTGGTGTGAACTTCTGAGCAACTTCCAGGCATGTTTTTTGGTTTTTGTTTGGGCCTTTTTTTTCCTATTCTCTGTAAAAGAAGCAGCATGAAGATCCTTAAAAAAGTGACTGAGTCCTGTGACCTCAGTAAGAACTTTATCCAGCGGCAAGACAACTCCAACATACAGTGAGAAAACTGTATAAATAACTCTATGCAATCACAGAAGGAGGCTCTTCTCTTTCCATCTGCTCTTCACACCTTATCAGAATTAAAATTGGAGAGGGAAATCAAATTCTGAAACCCTGACAGGCAAATGTTTCACCCAGCAGATTTTTTTCTCTTGATCTAAATATAGCACAGACTAAGAAACATCTGCTTGAATGAGCCTGCATCCTGTGCTACCTCTTTCCTAAGTTCTTGGGAGCATGCCATTAGTCACTGAGATGGTATTATTTTAATTGTCTGCAACATCCTGGAAGTTTCAGTGTTTCCATCATGGGACTCCATCCATTTAAGTCCCATCCCTGCAATCTACTGAAAGACTGTAACTAAATAAGACCTTACAGTATTTTGCGAAATTATTTTTTAGTAAATACCTTCCCAAATGTAGATAATACAGAGTAGGAGATAATAGAATTCTTTTTATTACGGTAAAATATCTGTCACTCCATTTCACAAATTGTTTTATTATTCATTTTTAAAATAACGGCTTTTGGATAGGCAGTCAGCCTTTTCAGCAGGGTAAGAAAAAGAAAGGCACCATTTCTGCATTTAAAAACTGCTGATTCCTCTTTTCTGCCCCTGCTCCCTCAGCACAGTGTTGCAGTATGTGTAACACCACAGGCACAGTTCTGAAGTATCTATTATTTTTACATGGCCAACAGTTGCAATAGTATTCTCTAACAAGTACATCTGGGCACAGAAAGGGGCTGATGTACTTGCGTCTGCCTGTAAGCTTTGGCCTTCAGGACATGCAGTGGACAGAAATGACATCTTTTTAAAAACAAAAACCGTAAGATGTTAAATCACCAGGAGTTCGTCTTCCAGGGTCTTTTCAGTGACATTTAAGATATTCAATGCATGCATAGTTTTTGAAAATTAGATTTAATTATCTTAAAAAGCTTCAAATATCCCTATCTATTCTACAATTATAATGGAATCAATTTCCTATTCAGAATAAATTAATCCTTGAAGCAAAAACAAGTTCCTCACATCTTCTTAAAGTTACATCAACTACTAGTACCCTGTTAGCATTCATCCCATTTCTTAACTGAACAAGAAAAAAAATGTCTATACCATAGCTTAACACCTTAAATGCCTATCTCTGCCTCACTTCTCTCAAGCACTCAGTGCTATTTCAGTAAAGTTTGGACTTAGATTTGGTCCCCTTTTTCAAGCAAAGTAGCTACCAATATAGAAAAACTCAAGATAGAAAATCTGTGCTGGGTAACTGGATTCCGGTCCTACCAAACCAGTAAATGGGTTTCAGTGTGCTGCCACTGAATGTGTTTCTCTTATTTCAGATTTAAAAGCTGTCCTTCTCAAGTGTCAGATTCAAGACAACTGGCCCATCGAAACACTGACCAGAGACTGTACTTCATATATTTTGCCAGACCCATCACACTGAATGTTGCTGTGCTATAATGACACAATAAACATATTAGAGACACACGAAAGTACAAAGGACAGAGCCTTCACACTTCAATGGGGGCATCCAAAAGCTGCTCTGCTGCCTGGAAAGTGCATGCAGAGCAGAGAGCAGCCTTATTACAACATCCCTATTTATGCTGTAGACTACCAGTACAGAAGACTCAAATACTGAGGAATAACGAGGCAACCAGAAGAGCAGATCTGTCACCTCAGGGTTTACCCTGGGATGAAACAAATTAAAGGCTGTGCAGATGGACACCATTCCATACAAGCAAATGCAAAAGAGGGCATCTTTCCGGCAGGAAATCGTGAAACAAAGCAAAACCATTATCAACAAGCTTGTTTGAATCAAATACACATGCCTCATAGCTAGATATGAATGAATCAGCAGCATTATGGCCAAAGAAAGGTCTCCTCAGCCTTCCCATGCGCTGGCACTCTCAAAACGATGCCACCCTCCTTCAACAGCTTGCATAGACTACTGTTTCATTACT
>NW_010158704.1:0-2251 GCF_000695765.1 Mesitornis unicolor | reverse complement strand
GTGGTCTTGTATGTGAAATCTTAGCCAACTCCACTTCCTTTTTCTTTGTTTCAACTTCAGTCTATTCTGGTGTAAAGTTTAGTTTGAGTAAGATGAAAAAAATAAGAGACACATCTAGCAACACCATTAAGCATATTGTGCATACGTAAAAAGTGCTGTGAGCTACTTTATAATCAACTAGTCAGAATACACACAAAAGGTTATATGCAAAGAGCCAACAGGCTCTTAAGAGATCATTCTCTTCATGTACATTCAGCCCTGATGTGTATTCCCACACTTGACTTGAGTTAGGAAAATATCTGTTGCTCTACTTTGGCACTACTACAAACACCTGGCTTGGCCAGGATTGCAGTCTTCCCACTCACAGATGCTGAGGAAGCCATTTAGGAGAGAGCGTGTGCATGTGTGTCTGGATGTATGTGTATGGAAGAATTTGAACTCATACCAAAATCCCGTTCATCTCTACTTGGTCACAAATTTCACAGCAAAGACTACCATGATGCTTGCTCCTACGTTTTGCACACAACCTTTCTATGATAAACATTTATTTAGGAAACATATCTTTTATCTGTTCAGTTGGGTTTTTTTCCTCACATTGTCCCTTCCTCATATTATTAAATGTCAAAAGGTACAAAAGCCGTGAGGGACTCACTGTCTTGCAGTGGTCAACAGTTTTAGATGTTCAGTTGCATTTTATCCATCCTCAGGTTGGGAACCTGTCCAGACACAGTAGTTTCTGATAGGGATATTACGGTTCCAAACATTTTTAAAGTTCACCAGTGCACAGCTTCATTTCAGTACGTCACTTACTGAAAATTTTTGGCATACAGATTGAAATTTCTCGCTGTTTGCATGGGAGCTAAAAATCAGTATTCACAAGCTTACAAAATTAAAACTAGTACTAACATAACTATATGGTATGATTTTCTTGGACCATCATTAAGCAAAATGAGTAATGGCAATACCATTACATAGTATCGTATCTCTGGCTTCCCTGAATGCTTCCTTTTTCTCCCCAATGAGAAATGTGGTCTATTGTGGTTTCTCCATGAGGAGTCTGAGAACTTCTTTGCTGTTTTCTGATGTCTCTAAGCCACAGGGAGCTCTAACAGCCTGTAACCACCCAGCTACAGAATTTCTCGAAATGTTAAAGACAGCCAGCATTTCCAATGTGGATCGTAACAGACTGCTGCACACATACTACACAGTTGCTTTGTGCACAGGTATAGCAGAAGTCTTACTTCCAGGATGTTTCAAGCCTATCAATTGCTTTTGTGGCAAGCACGCTGCTTCTGAAAGCAGAGCGGTGCTGCTTTACCAAGTGTGAACAGAGTAACAGTACTGTGCAGGCACTGCAGGGCTGACGCTTCACCGTGAGCTGAAAAAACTAGGAGGCAAATTCTGTGTTAATTATAAAGGTTATGTAAAGCTACAGGGAAGAAGTCATATTGGAATGCTCTCATCTAGATGAGGAGCATTCGTGCAATGCAAGGTATTTCTGGGGAAAAGAATAAAATATAACTAAACATCCTACTTCAAAAAGTCAAGGGATTGGATGGATATTAGAGCCAGATTTCAAGGCCTCAAAACAGCCAGACTACCAGCTTTTTCCAGTTCTGTGGCTCCCTCCAAACTGTCACACACAAACAGGGTTTCTATTGTTCATGCCTATTTTTTAGCCCATGAAAACATCAAAAAGACACTCACAAGAAAACAAAACTCACCCTGAATACCTGAAGGGCAAAACAGGTTGGTGGTGTTTTATTTTGATTTGGTTTTAGCGGGTTGTTTTTATTTTGTTTTAAAGGACTAAAACATCTCTTTCCAGTTTAACAACTACCACATTATCCTAGTACTTAACTCTTCTCTTCATCAACTAAGCATGCACCTTAATTTTTTCACTCCACCACAGAGCAGAAAGGTTTCATGCGTACAGGTATGCACCAATTTATTCAGCTACTTCCCACATCCTGCAGAAGAAATGTAATTCTCCTGCCAACAAAGCATGTAAGACTTTCAGGTTTAGGGCATTTTTATCTTCCATCTGCTTTGTGATGCCTTCTCAGCACTCCACATTCATGTCTGATAACAAACAACATGCTCTTGAAAACAGATCAGAATACAGAAAGCTCAAGTCAGCTTTGAGCTTGCTATTTCTTTACACCAAAGGACTAGTACACTAAATATGAACCACCTGCCTCACTCATCTATATTTTTGAGCAGAATAATAATAAAATAATAAATAGAATAA
>NW_010158703.1:1858-4693 GCF_000695765.1 Mesitornis unicolor | reverse complement strand
CAAAACTATCACAGATAGATTTAGAAAGCTCACAAACTGAACACTAGAAAAATGCAAAGAAAAAAGTTTAAATGCAGAGTTAGAGGTGTACAAGCAAAGCTAATTTTGACCATTTGAGTGGGATTTGTCTCACCTAATTTTAGACATCTCTGACAGAGATGAGCTGGTTGCTCTGGACTTCTTTGTACCCGATGGAGAGCAAAAAGACCCCTTTCGGGAATGATTCACTGAACTTATTTTAGTTGTCAACTGTAGAAATGAGCTGAACTACTCCCTACAAGTCCCCAAATCCTCCTCCCACCTCCCTAATCCCACCTGTCAAGAAAGTCCAGGAAACCAGTAGGCACATACAGTGCAGACATCTGATCAGGAAGGGGGACAGGACAGGGGTACAAAACAGATACCCCACCCACATCACTACTACCCACCACATCATTTTACGTCAGTGCTCAGTTTTTTGGTTGGTTTTCCTCCTCTCCCCCCTTCATCCACTGTAAAATTCTTGGTATTGAATTTCTTGGGCATTTTATTCCTTAATGTGTCACCCCTATTGTAAAAGGTGGCAAGAGGGCATCAAATTGACATAAACAGAAATTGTAAGACCAAAAAGTCCCACAATATTTCATAAACATTCCATAGGGAAAAAAGTCCAACTCATTCATCAGAGCAGGACACTCTTCATTTTAATGATGAAATACAATATAGGGCATGAATTTCACAATCCATACTTGACACACAGCTGACTTCCTCCTGCTATCACTGAAAAACTGAACAATGTTAAAAAGTTACACTTACTTTTCCTCAACCAGTGCTACTAAACAGTTTTATTTTTTATTATACATTAACTGAGTTTGTATCTCTACTATTTCTGTTCTTTGGTTGAGTTTTTTTCCTACCTTTATTGTTTTGTGAATTGTTGTTACTTCCTTGTCTTATAGTTCTTCACCTTACTCCTCATTGTTTCTATCTTACCAAAACTTTGCTAGACACTTATCCCACCTATTTTATCAGAGCAAGTGGCTGCTTGTTTACTAACCGATACTAACACCAAGTATTAGTACTATGGCTTGGAACTAACTTCTCTAATGAGATTAATTTAGACAGAAGAGTTACTTTTTGCAGAGAGGATGGAACAGTGGCTCTAAGAGGCAATTTACATCAAAACATGAGGCTTCTTGTCCTAATAGGTCATTTTCAGCACAAATTACAGTTCACAACATAGGAACCCCTGATTACCTGTTTATTACATTTAAGAAGAGTCCAAGTAGAAGCGAGAAGCCAAAATAAAATCATAGTTACAACCACATATGGAATGGAGGGCCATATAATTTGGATGCGAAGCGTGTTACCACACAGTGGTTGTTTCATTGAACAACAGATTGCATAAGAAATTCATTATAAAGACTTTAATAAAAGCAACAAACCAACAGAATAAAACTATTGCAAGTTGCTTACCAATATCAATATATTTTGGGTCCAAGGGAGTGCCAATAGAATTGCAGAGAACCAGCACAGACTGTACGGAAATAAAAGCAAGTGTCATTGCCACCACATTTTTTTTGTAAATTAGTAAACTGTACAAGGTTTTCTGTGAAGATGCATCTCATAACCCACATTTCACACAATCTAAAGTTGATCAGCAATGGAAGACAGAGGGACCATGACTGCAGTAAATATAAAGCAGCATAGGCATGAAAGTCACTTAGGACCCTTGTTCTATCCTTTGCAAAACTCAATCTCCTTGAACCTCCAAGAGGGCTACAACATGGGGAGAACTGTGAATAAGCCCATCCCTCTGCCCGGCAGTATCGCAGACACTACAGAACTGATGCGTTTTGTTAGTTTTGCCCTTCTTGTAATCCTGCCAGGAAGACTTTGACAGCACAGATATCTCAGGTTGGTCTGTTAAATTCAGGAAGGTGCAAATAAATAAAAATTGACCTAGACACCAATGCTTCGTTGTTGCTGCTTATGTCTTTATTTTTTTAGTCCTAAATCAAGGACTAAATAGCTTTATGACGACTGCAAAGGAAAATAAGAACATCTTGAATGAGAAGTTTGAAAATTAAGTAGTAACTTCTACTGTAAAGTCTTTAGATTAAAAAAATAATAAAATACAGGGCTGCCAAAACTTGAATAACTTGTTATCCTGACTCTCCAGGAAAAGATAATTAGTTCTTCATAGCCTTTTCACCTCCTGAACGGTTCATGTAATTGTGGTAGCAGACTACAGCAACTGTACAGCTTACCCCTTTAAACTGACACATTGATATTAATCACATCAGAATGACATAATTTAGGTTGTCATCTATAGTATGATCTTCATTCTTCCAAAGAAAAAGATCTGAACAAGGATTTCTTTCCATTAAATAATTTATTTTTCTGGTTCTGACAGCAATAAACACTTCTCAAAACATAGTACTTGTATTTCTTTGTTCATGAGTTAAACTTTCCACTAGCATTCTCAAATTTCTCTCTTCCAAAAAATGTGTTAAGCCTCCACCTTTGTAGGAAACCACACCTGGCTTTTTACACTATTTATTGTTTGTTTCCATTATGTCTATAGAAATTCTTCTGTGGTAAATTATCCAAACATTCACGCTTTAATTAATTTTGCTTTTGTGGCTTTTTTACTTATTACTGAGACTCTAAGCAATCAGAGGCTGCCAAGGGGTAATGGAGTAAGACAAGAGCTGCATGAGCTACACAAGGTGGTGTCAGGAGCAGGGAGTCTGCATTGTCTGGTTTGATCAAAGCAGAACGCTCAAGCCTTGCAATGGCTGTCAATATTGGGTTTTTCAGAACTTACTGACATTCACATCCACTTGCAATACC
>NW_010158703.1:0-1827 GCF_000695765.1 Mesitornis unicolor | reverse complement strand
TGCTGAAATGAGCCTTTTTTGCCCCATCAGCTACTGTAGTATGTTTTGCCACCTTGAAATCATAATTCTAATCACTAAAATCTATTGCAAAACAAATCTGGTTAGCAGAAAGCAACTCTAATGAACTGCTACCCAAAGGATACACTTCTTCACCTCATTTCCTAAATGCTGACCCTCCCTCCCCCCACAGTCTTAATTACACCGGAGCAATTTCAAAATAATTGAAAGGTGCTTATTATCTGTAATTTTCCAGTGCTAAAATTAAATCTCTTATTTGTGCCCCAGAAAGTTACACAAAGTCCCACCATTGCTTTTTTCGTATTTTAAAAACACAACCCAGAAATAACTCATTTTATTGCACTCAATCTCACCAAATGGTTTTGGCCACGTATACCATATTTTCAAGCCATATGACAGTACACCATTTGTTGCACACTCAAACAAAGAGCACTAAAACATTTCTTTTACCGTTGCACCAATGGACTCTGTCTCCTGTTCCTCCTTTGTAAGCAATATACAAGTGATACAGAAAATAATTCAGAAGTGAACACAGTAAGAAAAACAGTGCAACACTTAGCATCAAACTAACCAAACACACATTAACCAAAGGATGCGTTTATCATGTCGTTTGTGACTACATTTAAAATGAATAAACACAAACAGAGCAGTTTTGAGTAACACGTGATTTAGATAATCTAAAAAATTCCCCCATTTTTCCACTTCTGACTAATTAAATACTCGTTCCTATTCTGATGCTCTCCTACTTTTAGCTTTTCTTTGGAGAACTGTTCTAAATACTTCTAAAGAAACATTAACCCAGACAGCTGCAGTGTTCATTAGTTTACCAATAGTTACAAGGAGTTTAAATATAGAGGCAGTTAATCGGTTCTGCACGTTTTTGCTATTAATTTATTGGGATTCTTTGTGTTTAAGCAACTGAACCCATTCAAGTGCTATTCTGTCAAATGACAACGGAATGACACGCTCTGAGACATATTCAGAATTTTACATTTCATTTTATTCTGGCTGTAAAGCACTGACATGTGAAACAGAGCATTTCAAGTGAAAATCAGAAGAAAGACTTTACCTGAGGTTGATTTTCATCTGCTTTAGTTGCCAAAACACAGAAATCTCCATAAGTTGTTATGGAAATCAAACTCTTGACATATTTCACATACTTCTCGTTGTTTTTGGTGTCCCAAAAGACTACGCAGTATTCTGGACGATCAGGTCGGGTATAAGCATAAACAACCGTATTGGAGCAGTAACCCCACTGCCAAGAGAGACAATTTTGATAAAATCTATCAGAAATTATGAGAATTCAACAATAAATTGTTCACAGCCATGAAATAAAGTGTTTCTTTCATATACACAATCAGTGCTCAATATTCTTTACCTAACAAGTAATGAACTGATTTATTAACGGTATGTGAACACAGCTCCAGTAATAAGTTACTTGCATAATATTATACTGGCAAAAGAAGCTTTCCCACCACACAGAATAACCAATGACAACCAGAACTGGAGCATCAACTTGAAAATGTGACAAGATCTCACCTCCCCTTGTTTCTTCCTTGCTCAGTGGGTACACAGAAATACCCACTGTGATTCTGGTTTTTGCCATGAAAATGCTTGCTCTATGACTATTGATTTGAAAACCCAAAGTTCATTTCCCAAGGAAAATATAATAAATACCCCCAAAAGTGCAATTCCTGAAGCAGACAAAAATAAGTAATTATGTAAGAGCACTATAATAACTCACATCACCTCTTCCATATTAGTATCACAGAATCACGGAATATCAGGAATTGGAAGGGACCTCAAAAG
>NW_010158702.1:0-4727 GCF_000695765.1 Mesitornis unicolor | reverse complement strand
ACGTTCTGTGATTCTGTGATTCTGTGACAACCTCATTCACATAAAATGGTGGATTGCTACATAGCCTTTCCAAGGAAGTTACACACTTGCTAGGAAGCTCTTTCAAAGTGAAATCCCCCTGAAACTCCAGTGAGGTTTTTGGATCAGGCACTTCAATGTCCAAGGTTAAAGGAGCACGGACGAGATAATTTTCAGTAAGAGAAGTAAATGACTGCATCTCATTTTCCCTGATTTTTTTCTATGTAGGGATTGGAAGACGTGAGGATGAGCCCTCCCAAGTCATTACACTTCATTTCTAGAAAATGGTGGAGACAAGAAAAATGCCAAACTCTAAAGCTGGGCCACAAACCAGTCAGGTACCTTCTCCATGAGTAGCACCTTTCCTATGTTGCTCCCACTTTGATATCTCCAGTGAGGTGAGTTGATTGTACACAAATCTCTGCTTTCCATGTTGAGTAGACAAGGTCCAGGCTAGTAGAGCGTTAAATGGTGAGACATGAGCTGCGATTTGTGATCGTCCTTCCCATCCTCAGTGTTAAAAATACAGCTAAAATCCTGACTTTATGGTAATGGATGGCCAGAAGTCCCTGTATGCAAGAGTTGCCAGCTTGTAAATTTAAAAGCCTACCAGTGCGATAATAAACAGAATAGAAAATATGATTGCTGTCATTCCAGCATAGGTTAATAAACTCTTTATGGACATGGTAAATTCAATCTCAAAATGATGCAATAATTGAGACAATAATTCACAACAGCCAGCAAATTCAGACAAAGTTCCCATTGAGTTCAGCGAGGGCAGGATCAATCCCAGAGGACACTCTGGCTCGCTTTGGCCAAGAGCTTACAGTATTTAACCTCACGTTTTCCAGTGGAGAGAGCCACACAAGCTATCTCTTACCTCACTGTGTATCAGTGCTCTGAGGCTGCTGCAAGAAAACATCTGCTGAAGAAAGCAAGGGAGGAAAGGATACGGCCCAGGGGCCTGATTTAGACTGAGCTTGCGCATGTGCTTCAGGTGCCAGGTAAAGCCACTCTCAGGCAGGAAGTGCCAAAGTGCCCTGTATGGTTACAGGTGGCTTTGCAGGTGGGCCCACACAGAGAGGGAGCTGCCAGCCAAGAAACATGGGCATATGAAGTGAAGCCATGGGTGTTGGTTCTAGATACAGTGACGGCTGCGCATCACCTGGTCCTGGGCGTGGACAGTCCACTGTTTCTAAATAATCTCTTTTGTGATAAACTCCCAGACTGTTTACCACAGAACGTAAAGTTTTCTGATTGCTTTAAATTGATCCACGTGTGGGTTGCTGCTGACAGGAGCCATCTTCTCTCCTTTGCCTCTAGGCTGGTTCTTGCTCTCCTCTGTGCTGCTGGGACTACTCATCTTTTTGTGGTTTCAGTAGACTTAGCTTTCAGCCAGAGCAAGTCCCCTACCTGATTTCAACGTTCAGCCTCACAAGCCCTGGCTCCAAGAGAGGAAAACCTGTTTTAGGGGTCTGACCCTTCAGTGGCATTGCAAAAAGACAGCCTGTTTGTGAGTAGTCCTTCTGCTCATCAGTGCCACAAGTAAAGGTGAAATCCTGAATTTTGCAGTAGAGGGTAGAAATTCTAAGAGAGATGGGATGTCTGGAGTGGCACAACACAAGGACAAACAGAAGAGAAAATGTAACTGCTGTCATTTGAAGCTGGGGTAATAAGTTTTACCAATGCGGTGAATGCAAACCCAGTGTACCACTGTAATTGAATCATTTACGCCTTCAGGAGCCATGCAGGCTTGAGCTGATCATGAAATCCTGCCCTACAAGACAGTGAACAGCTACAGTCTTACTAAAAGAACTAAAATAGCCAGCTAGGAAGAGTATCAGCCCTCCCAAACTGTTCTTTGATTTATGCTCACACAAAGTGTCTCAGGTGAAGGACTGGGATGCTGAAAACTTGGGTATCATGAACCACATCGGGACGCGTGGTACCTAGCAGCCTAGGCCAAACCCTGACCTGCCGCAGATCTGAGGTGAGTTGGATCAAGTACATTTAGCCCAGATCCTGGGGATGTACAGGGGGCCAGGGCTGCTGGCAGGGGCTCAACACCATCCCCAGGTTTGACAGGCCTAGTTAAACTGGGCTCCCAGACACAAGATTTGGCAGGGAGGAGCATCTCAAGACAACATGGAGCTGCAAAAAGCAATTTAGGAGGCAAACCTGTGTAGACGTCCCCCTCCTGACCATGCAGTCAGCGAGGAGGACTGAAAACGTGAGCGGGCTGTTTTGCAGGCCTGGCTCCATGCTTGCGTCTGGCAGCTCCATGTCAGCATGGCCAGCCAGTGAGTCCCAAGGATGCAGCAGCCCATCTACACCAGTCAGAACAGGTACAGGCACCATCCTCCCAGCCAGAGTGGCAAAACTGAGCTTTGTTAGCATCACTGTTGGTATAACAAATTAGGGGACAGAGAGAAACAAAAGCAACAGCTGGGGGTTTAAACAGGGGAGCCATCCAGCCTTGGAGCAGCCCCCAGACCTCTTTTTTCCTTTCCTCTGGGGTGGTGGGGAGCTAGCAGCTGACAGGTGTTTCTATGGGCTCCAGGTTTAGCAGTGAGGCAGGCAGGCAGAGGAGATGGTGAAGATATTTAGCCTCTCAGGCACTCCCAGGGTGAAATTCTGGCCATAGCGAAGCCGGCGGGAACGCTGCCATTGCCTTCCACCGAACCATGATTTCACCCCATAGGTATTAGTTTTTCCTCTCCTCCCAAAAGCAGTACAGATATTAGAAAACCACAGCTATCAGGGTGCTGCAAATAAATACTCAAGGCCACAAACTTCATTTCTTTGTCAAGAGAGACAAAATGAACCTAAGAGGACAGGCCAAAGAGCAGTAAGGATGCAACAAAACAAACTGCAATCAATACAAGGTGGAAGGAGAGACAAAAAAGCAGCTTCTGCCCTCGGTAGGAAATAATATTGTGTTCTGCAAAAATAATCAGCTGACACATGCAGCTTAAAGCACATCATGAACTTTGTTTTCCTACAGTTTTAAAATGTGTCTTTCAGTGGCACAGCGCGCACAGACTTCAGCTGCCTTGCTGCCCAAGATGCACGCAAATCGACTGAGCTGATTTATGATCAGCATGACAGGCAGAAAAGCCTTTCCTGACAAAAGATCATTTTCTTGCTGAGCTAAGTCTAAAATCAAACCAACCACTCCATTTATCACTGTAGGGTGAACAGGAGTGAGGTGGTTGTCTGTGGCATGAGACTGGGGAGATGAAGATGCTCCTCTTACCTTTGGGCTTTCTCCAGCCTAGGCCAGCAGATGCACCAGGTCCAGTTTACATGTAGAAGACACGTCACACATGGTCACGAAGGCACTTACCATGGGTGACCCTCACCAGCTGCTCTCTTGAGCTGTATCTGAGAATTAACCAAGTGTTTTAAGGCAGGCTAGTTATGAGTGTCTGCTGCTGAGAAAGTGCTGCATAGTTTACATGTGTACTTTCTCAGAGCATCTCATCGTAACCTGCCTGTTTCTGTAGAACATGATAAGAGCTGCTGTAGTGAGAAAAATGAAACTAAACAGGAAAAGAAAACTGAGGGTAACATAAAAAATATGGATTTGGAAGGATGGCTTTTTTAGACACTTATTGTGGCCCAGAGGAAATCAGCTGTGTTGCACATTTTTTAAAAAAGAGTTCAGACTTGAAACCTGCCAAATGACCCAAAAGCCATGCAGATGGAGGGGAACACAGTCCACTACAGCTGCCAACCCACAGGTATGGAGGGAATTTTGCTAAGTATTGCATCTGGTAATGGAACCAAGAAAAACAAAATTTTTCACAGAAGACAGTTTGCTCCTGATAAAATCTGCTGAAGATTAACGACCTTTCTCAAGACAACTACTGAAGCTATAAATGCATTTACATGCTGTAGTCAAACATGACTTTTGATGTGCATATGAAGATACCCAGCTATGCTGAGGGCTCCTGCCTGCCCAGTCTTCAGGAACTCGCACTGACCAAAGCCCAGCACTGAGCCCCTGGCAGGGCACAGCTCCCTGCACTAACCCTGAAGGAAACCAGCTGAGCCAGTCAGTGGGATGTAGGCAACATTGAGTCCTTGCTCCTGTGACCGCTGACTTTCTAATGGAGAGGGGAGTTCCTCTACATGGAAACTATTAGGGTCTTTGAACTGATTTGAACCTGCATTTTCCACCAAGGTGTTATCTCTGCTGGGAACAACGTGATCTCACAGAAAGCCTTGGGAAGCCCTGCTTCTCTCCCTCATTAGAACAGAGAGTTTGAAAAGGAGGAAAAACAGCCTCAGTTTTGATTGAGTGGCTTAAATTTCATTGGCCACCAGCACTGATCCCAAGGCAGCTCCAATGTAGAGAAATCATTTTCCCAGTTGCTCTCACAGAAGAGACCAAAGCTGAGAAACCAGGTCTGCTAAGAGGGTATCTGAATCTGTCCTGGAGGCCCTCTAGCACAGGAGACCAGATCAGAAACCATAGCCAGATCTCCTAAAACCTGGGAGGAAATTTCACCTGCAGCAGGAACCAAGGGACTGAGTAGAAAGAGCATGGACATTAGACAACTCCTGAGGTGTCTTACAGCAGTGAGGATCCTGGCACAGAGAGGAAGAGGGGAGGTTTTCTTCAAGTATTTTTTCCCTTAGATTTGCAGATTTTGAGCTTTGTCTATCACAGAATTGCAGAATCACAGAATCTCAGGAGTTGGAAG
>NW_010158701.1:0-14342 GCF_000695765.1 Mesitornis unicolor | reverse complement strand
AGACAGTGTCAAAGGCCTTACTAAAGTCCATTACTAAATTCAAAAGACAAATATACCTAAAATACGTCAATCTACTGACAGCACTACAAAGCAAAAAACCTCAAGTTCAATTGTTAATCTATACTTTCACTCCTTGTAAAATGAGAAGTGCTGCATCAAGTCCTTAGCAGCACAGAGATGCAAGTAATTCAAACTATCATATGGCCAATTAAAGAGCACCACTGATCTAAAGGAAACACACTGAGCATTTCTCCCTCAAAAGAATGACTAGCAGGTTTGTCATTAAAGTAATAAAAAGCAATTTGCGTTTGCTCTGCTATCTAAGTTTACCACAGTCCTCTCTCCCCTCCATTCTTTTCTGGGGAGAAAGGGAGAAGGGAAGATGGTGAGGGGCAACACCGAGGAACAGATGAGCTGAAGACTTTATTCGCTATCAAAAGCACATTAGTTCAGAGCTTAAGTATAACCATTTTAAATATGTTACAGGTGAGTATGCGCACACATATACCACTTGCTCTGGTTTACAGCCTTAAAAAAATGTAGTCAGTAATCCATCAGCACATATATAGAGGTTGTTAAATGTTAAATCTGTTAATTACCATGGTTACAGGGAGTTGTTCCCAGTGCTCACTCTTTTGCTTTTAGTTTAGGGGGAAAAAAGGTAAGCTTAACTAAAGAAAAAAAAAATCTGTAAATCATAATATTTAATTTGAAGCCTTGACTCTTCTGTATTTAGCACTATATCCTAAGCAGGTCCTAATTTTGACTGAATAGCAGAAGATCCTGCAGGGTTCATTTCAGGCTACAGGCATTTGATACTGAACTGACCTCACAGTATTTACATTCCCCTTCGGAAAATTTGGCATGCAGTCCAACTGGGGAAGATCATGTCTAACACTACTTGAGCTACCAGTGCTAGAAGCAAGCAGAGTAACAGCGAAAAGAGGCGGGTGAACAATAAGGGCACATATACAGAAATAAAATAAAAAGGAAGAGGAGAAAGAGAAGGTCAAATAGCAGAAGAAAAGAAGAACTGAAGAGACAAGAGTTGGAGACAGTTGTTCTTCTGATACAAATAAGTCCCTAATTTTTTTTTCAAGGTAGCAGCATAGAAAGGCTTTTCAACTAGTAAAGAGCAAATTACTTCAACTCAAGGAAAATAAACTCATCAGAAGACCTGAAATATTTGTCTCTGCTCAAAACAAATTAGCTGCTAACTACAGCTTTGTCTGCAATGCCCCTGTTTTCTTCTAGTGGTTGCCATACCTATGTCAAATTTGGACAGAAAAAACCCCAACAAATCCCAAAACATAAAACTCCCCTATTAGCTCTCCTTTTGGCCATTCCCATAGAGACACCTGTCAAATCCAACAGTTAAATAAAATCCCAGATATATTCATCTCCATTCATTATATTTTAGGTCACTACTGCTGTGATGAAATTAGATAGAAATAAATAGACCCAGGCAGCAAATCTTGCATCCATTTTTCCTAGAAGTGCTTATATTGTCTTCAAATAAGTGAAAAATTGTTTATTCTTTACAGATTCACTCTGCCAGATACATAATCTCCTGTAGACCTTGCCTGGTGAAATTGCAGAAGAGACACAGGTTCTGAACCAACTCAAGTTTAATTTCTTCACCTCCTTCCAAAAATAAAGAAAAGCCTTAAGTTACCATAACTTCTTTGAAATCTCTATTTCCAATTGCACAAGGCATTTTTTAAACAAAGTAATAGAATAAATGAATGCAAGAGCTGTTGTACAAGTTAATGTTGATTGCAATAACTGTCTGAAATTATGGTACCTTCAATTCTCATTAAAAGTCTGAGACATTTCTGCCTGTTTTAATTACTTATGAATAGCATCACTAAAAGTCAAAAAGAAAAAACTCCATTACTGAACAACAACAGCAAAAGACTCTCGCCCCCTCTTATTTAAAATCAGGATGCAAATAATTCCAAGTCCTCAGCCTGATTCACTTTCTCAGGTAGTCCAAGCTCAAATCATCAAGGGCTTCGAAACACAACCAACTCCACTGACAAGCTCATAGGACATCACTGCTTTAATCAATGTGTTTTCTTTATACTTATGTCTTACTTCACATAGTTATTTTCCATATACAAAATTGCAAGATTTTCACATAACTTACATATTTGAGCTCAAAAATGTTTTGAATCAGCAAACACCTAAACAAAAAAAATATATTATCATGAAGAAGATAAAGCATTGGCATTTTAATTGACTGCTGAATTTGATAGCACTTTTTGTTGTTTTAAACCACAAAGTGAGCAATGTGAGGCAACAGAAATCCCCAATTTCTTGTCAGACAGGTTTGGCACTCTCACCTGAAGCTGAACAAAAACCACAACAGAGTGAGCTCGATTCTGAAGCATATTGCAAAATCTCTTCTGTGTTTAGCTTAGGACACAAGAATAAAGAGCACTTCAAGAAAAGGTTCAGATTTTTCCTGATGTCTAGAAATCTTTTCAAAGTGAAGCAAAATGCAAGTGTTCCATCTAAGAACATACATATATATATATATATATACACACATACATACATATATATATACACACACACACATACATATACACACACATATATGTGTGTGTATACATAAAACATATAAGCACTACTGGCATAAGACCAAGAGGACACTCATTTTATTTCTGTTTAAATATAAGTCACTTTACCCATGATATTAGGCATCATTCTTCTAAATAATTCCGAAACTTCACTTTTTATGCTGTTTACTGTGTACTGTGCAATGTACTTGGACAGAAATTCAAGCAGATTTAATAGTTTTGTTGTCAGTTTATCTGCTCTTAACAACAACAGAAAACTTTTCTTAAACTCTTAAACTGAGCTCAGTTAAATGGAAATAAATGTCGAACCACCTTTCCAGCAGTGTTACCAGAGTGTTACACCTCTGCTTCCTTTTAGTCTCATCTCCACACTACTTCAAGGCAAGGTTTATTAAAAAACCTTGCTGATAGCAATTGTCAGTTCATTTTAATCTGAAGTTAAACAAAAGGAGGGCCATAGGCAGGAGACAGACTGTATGGCCAAGATCAGAACATATTACTGTCTGAAGGTTCATCAGTCTGGTGTAGTCCCTAGGTGTGCTTGCATAACGAGGTAAGAAACCCTAAGTCAATATTTTTCACTGAGCACAAACCACAGACCCAAGACTCCCATTGATGAGTGTAAGTATTTAGGTTCCCAAACTCTTCAAATTCTTTGTAGAATAATTTTAATAACTACCTTCTGTCTGATCAAGGATAACTTTAGTGACCTACTTCCGTAAAATTCACTATAGTAGAGATATTCCTAGGTGTTCAGTTCAACTAACTAAAAATGTATTGGTTCAAATGTCAAATTCTATTAACTCTGCAGATACCATAAAGATGATGAATCAATTAGTAAAAGCTAAAATATTATTGATTGCAAAAAATATTTAGTTACATTTGCATGCTTTAACAACTGAAAACATTTCAGTGTTTCAGACCAGGTAAGCAACTGATAACCACATCAAGCAAAGAAGATAAAGACTGTACCATAAAAGAGATTTAAGATCAGAACAGAGTATATGAATTTCTAATGAGTTTTAGCTTGCAACACTGTTCTGATTAAAATTGTTAAAATAAACATTTGATGTTACGACATTCATTGCTCAAGCACACACTTTTGTTTGCAATTTTCTTTTTCAGTCATCTGTATCAAACTTTATCAAAGCTTTCAACTAACAAGTTTTAAAGTTCCCTAGAGAGTTTTATTCGGAAAAATACAAAATAATGTAACCTTACAAAATGGTGTGGCCAACATGTAAAAACAACCAATCAATAAAACCCCCACCAAACAACCCAACAGTCTTAGCCAGCTTTACTCTCTCCATCAAGAAACCAAGTTATCTGACATTCAGCCAGATTAAAAGGTTTTTCTTCCCCATATGTACCATGTGTTTACTCTTGGTGCTTGCAACATTTTATTTCAAAGTGAGATTTCTGGCCTTCTTATAAACCAAGTTCATTGAAAAACATTAAAGATATTCTCAAAAAAATGATAAATGTTAGACATTGGTCAGCAGCTGCATAATCTGTAAGCTTTAACACAAACTTAGAGAACAAAAAAAATATAAAATGACCAAATTTTGCTAGTAGTGCAGCTCAGAGGAAAAGAAAAAACATCAAAAGATGTATCTTTGTAGGATTTATAAAATTTCATTAGTCCTACCTACTCACTGAATAGTAAAGAATATGCAAGTTTCTATGGAATACTGGAACTGAAAAATAACAAATATGGCTTTTTAAATCAAAACTGTCACTAGGTGTTTTCCTTTCAAACACTTCTGTTTACTAGGAACCCTCTTACCTGGTCTGATACAATGAAGTGTTTCCAGTTAATAAAGCACAAAATTGTTTTTTTAAGGATTTGTTTCTATTAAACTTGATTCACAAGAGGAAAAAAATAGAGAGTTAATTTTAAAGAACAGGTTACTTAGCAATATATCTTTCCTTACAAATAATTGTTCTTACTAAGTCACTGCAGAGAAAGCTATGAAGAACTGAGTTTCTGGAGCCTCCTGAATATGCAAGTGCTTTTTTCGATAGTTTATATAAAGCTCTGACACCATCACAGGCCACACAGAGATTCAAAAAGCCTTTTTTTTCCACTTCACAGATTTCAAACAAGTCTGGAGCAGGAAGATGCAACTTCACAACTATTTAAGCAGACCTCCTTGTCCTACCCAGTACTGGGCAGTAGGAATCTTTCCCAAAGAGTTTTACTGGAAAGCCTATGCTAACAAGTTCCCATTCCCAAACTTCTGCTTCTGAAAGTGGCTACTGATGCAACTTATTCCCCACCAACATCACTGTCAGAGAATACCTTCCCTTCAGCCAAATGCATGAGCAAGCAAAGAGAACAGAGAGAAGTGGCTGTCTTCCACACGCAGAAGAAAGAAGGCAAGAGATGGAGGAGAGAGAAGGGGGAAGTGTTTAGATTCAGGTATTTACTTACTGAAACACAGAAAAAGCACACAGGCAAGCACCACGTTGGCAGAAATCCCAGCAGTCAGGGCTGTGGAGCTTTGCTTCCAGCCAGCATTTGCCTCACGCTTCACAGGGTATTTTCTTCCTCTCTCACACGCACACAGAAGCTACTGAAGATGGTTCTGAACTGCCAACCAAAGCGTATCTCAGGTTTAATGAAAGTGTAATTCATTATAATAAGAGCCAGCGTAACATAAACATATGCAGGAAAAACAGGCTTGGTGCAGCACCACAACAGATGTTAGTTTTGATCCAGTACAACAAAACACTTGCAGACCACAGAAAAAAAGTGGGTGCAATTCCTTTAAAGTAATAGCAGAACATAATGTGCACCAGGTAGAATTTGGACCCAGAAACGTTCTAACCAACAGTGGCTACCACAAGTGGACTTCTCTGTTGGCAAAGTTCACAAGGTATCTGCCTGCCAGGTCAGGTGGTTTTGGAAGTACTCCTCAGTTCCAGGTACTGCAGGACATGGGTACCGAAACAGAGAAAAGAAAAAGAACCTGTGCAACACCATGACACAACAGAAAGATGAAATACTGGTGGAGGCCCCAAAATAATTCTTAAGAAGACATAGTACTTATTTTTTTTTGCAAAGGGAGGAGGGTTTCAGAAAAAAAGGCATCAGTGTGTTCATAAAATAAGGCAGCATCCCTCTGTGTAAAAGTTACGATCGATCAGCATTTCCTTTGCTTTTTACTACCCTTCACACATTGTAGATACCAACAATGAAAGACCACAGAAGAATTCAGTTCACTGTAATAATACCTTAAAAGTACGTATTAGCTTTATCTGCTATTATTACTCCATCACCAATATAGATCAAAGTTAGAGAAGAAATATCTTTCAAAACAAGGACCTAAAACTAGGGAAGTTAATTTACTAATTTGTTAACAGATATTTAAAAGCCTGAGTGTCTTCAATCCCTTTCTCATGTATTTTAACCTTTTTTGTAACAACTTACATTTAGATTTTTTTGTACTTTTACATCCATTAATTCTTACAAGTCTTTGAAAACTTACTAATGGTTTAAAAAAAGGTAAATCAGTAAGTTCCCTCATGATTTCAAGTCGATCTTAGTAAAACTAAAGCATTCAAGGTATTACCCAATTTAGAAACACACTTCAGTACAGAGACAGCTCAAAATACCAACCACAGACGTCACAGTCAAAAAGAGACTTTATAAGCACAGTAATTCCTAACATTCACTTTTGATATTCTACCTGCCAGACTCACTTTGAACCAGGTTCATAAGCTGGGGTTGATAGGCCCTGCCAGACCTGCACACGAGTCAGACAACATGTTTGCGCAGGGTGAACTTTTGCCACCCATCCCCCTGGGAGAAATTCCACCCAGTTCGCTCCTAGGAAATCAGCTTCTGCTCCTTTTATTGACTTTCCACTATCACTGCTCCTTTCTGCCTGGCTCAGGCTCCACTCCTCCCCCTTCTGCAGCCCTTTTAGCCTTCTCTTTCAGTACACCACGACCTCCATCCCCTTCCTTCCACATCCACCTCTTAAGCTGCTTTTGGATGCATTCCCACCTCTCTTCCTCTGTTTCTTCCTGTGTCTAGAATCCTTCCACCTCCACACCCAGCTTCAGCATTGCAGTATTTTTGGTTCTTGAACTATTTCAGTGGAATAAATAAGTAAATGTTAAAACAGATTTGCAACCATTGCTAAGAAGTTTTCATTTTCTGAACAGCTTTGCTCACTTCAAAGCTAAAAGGCACAGGTCAGTTCATAATAATATTATGTCCCAGTTCACCTATCTAGGCATATGTCATTATTTGACCTAGAGCTCTTACCATGTAAGAATGAACTGAGCAACACCTAAGAATAAACTTTAGTCTTCCCTTAATTTTAGTAAAATAAAGGTTAGAGGTAGCAAGAAAAGAACTACATTTCTAAGGGGAACACTGTGATCTTTACTATGGAGGATAACAGTCTGATACGTTCTGATTTTTTTTCAAATTCCACTTCCCCTTTCAAGAAATGGCTTCTCTGCAAACATGACTAGTTGTTCTTTGATTTTCCTGGAGAAAGCCTCGGCTGAATGGGAGATGATCTTTAGAACGCACATAAAAGACAAAGGTTCAAAGAAAAGCTGAATTCTCAATGAGCACAGGATTATTTTAGTAAACAACAGAAACTCAAGGCTGGAAAAGATCTTATCCCTTTTAATCACTTAATAAATTTTCCTTACCTTCCCAATTTTCAAGCTACATGCCTACAATAAGCAAACCTGCATTGCTAAAAGTCTCTGTAAATGCATACAAAACCTCTATGCCATGCAACAGTGAACTCACTTCAAGCAACAGGCAAAAATTGTTCTGATAAACACAGAAAAAGGTAAACTTCAACACAAAACCCCAAAAATGAAACTTTAACCTTCTTAATTCTTTAAAGTAGAACTTCTGCAGTCAGCTTTTGTACTGTCCACAAAGAATCAGTCCTACAAAAGTTAAGAAATACCAAATTCTAACACCCAAACAGCTTTTTAAGAGTACTTCTGTAGAAGCCAAACTAGGTAGAGTGATGCAAAATTCCTCAAATATAATCCTTGGATTGATTTTTATAACAACTTTATTTGTTAAGTTAATAAACTAAACATTATAAATACACACAAAGACATTTATCTAGTTTTACACTCAAAAACAGTATCTTGGTGCCTAATGACTCTGTAGTGATCACAAGACACTAAAAGCATGAAGGTGAGAGGTCTAGAGCCTGTGACCAGGTATGTCTTCTTTATTGACAAGTATCATACTGGGATTGTCACATGGGTCTGTTTCCTTATGCACTTAAAAATAATGTAAATAACTTGAGCTTCCCATACTACTACCCAGCTTAAATCTGTTTCAGGTTATGATAAAGCTTTTAACTTTTCAGAGCTCAATGAGTGCTCAGCACAGTCCAGTGAAATATTCTAATCAGAACAAAAGAAAATCTCAATTTTTTCAGCATACCATGCCATCATTTTCAAACTGAGTTTTCCCATATCTTGTTTTACTTCACAATACAGAAGACTCACCAGTTAACTGGTAATACAGTAATAATTAAATGTTATATTTGAATGAGTCAATTCTATGGTCATACAGCCCTGTATTACAGGTAAAAGTTCAGTTATTGTAGAAACAAAGATTAATACTAAACAAAGCATTACTTCAGAAATGTTTACTGAAAGAGTTCCCATCAAGGGCTGAGGAAGGGCTATCTGTGCACATTTCTAACATTAAATAAACAAAAACAGACACTCTCACTGCCAAAGAGACAAAACACTTGAACAATGTAACCATATCTCATGACAATATATACAATATATTATGGTATTATTTATTTTTTTACTGCAAATAACTAACACCACCTTTAGTCATTTGCATTTACAAGGGATAGGAGGATGCGAGGGAAGGATTCTGTCATTACCAAGTATTAGACTTCTACGAATTCAAAAAAACTGCAAAAAAAGTCAAAGTCCTAGCTAGCATCAACTTACTAATACAAGCCTATACAAAATCAAAACCAACTAATGCAATGGAAACAAATGCTTATCTATCTCTGTTTCACAATATCTTTCCTTCTTATGGCTACAACAAATTCAACATTGAGGAGGAGACAGTGTGTAAAACAGTCACCATTTGGTATTTACTTATTCTGAAAACGAATGTACACATCCTAGGAAAAATACAGTGTCCTTTAAAAATAATCACATTTCAATGCAGTCTGTATCCTGAGTCATTTGTTTGAAATGTCAGTCCAAGGAATGTTAAAATTTAGCTGACGATTATCTCCTCAACATTATCCCAATTTGATTATACAGTGTTTACTACATCAAAGCCAGAAAAAGCACAGTAAGAGATTCAGTGACACACCCACTTGCAACACTGAAGACCTATTATTAAAGAACCATAAGAATAATTTTCAAACACAGTCTAGCATAAGATCTTACCATGAAGCAAGGCTGTTAAATATTTTTATTCAACCCACGTATTTGAAGCTGTACCTCAGAAGTTAGGTGAAATTCTTGATGTGAACAGGAAACTTGACTATCCTTCTGGTCTAACTCTCTTCTTGGACACTTTACAGAAACCCAACAGCTGAGTTTCACATGGCTGAATGCATCAATAGCACTCCATTAACGTTCATTCCCTTGTAACTTTGTAACTAATTCCAGAACATAAAACAACGTCTTTCTTTCACACGTGACCATGAACAAGTTTTCAATATTTTAACACAGTTTTATTATGCTGTAATCAACATAATAAACATTATATTTAGCAAATCAGTACACTCAAATGAGCAGGTTACATCCACATGTGGGGGTGCCTGTACAGCACAAGGTCACAACCACCTGCACTGTTTCCCACTCATGGGGGAGGACCACAGCAGTTCAGAGTCAGACAACTAGAATTATTATAATCAACGCAACATCCAGAGCTACATTGCCTAGGACTATACGATAGGGTGACAACACTATAATCACTGTCTATGTTAGCTCTCACATCTTCTCTAGCACTGGTAGGGCTGAATGCTAGACAGCTTTAAAAGGAGAAGTTATCATTGGGCAGACGCTTAAATTCAGCTTGAGAGGCTACACAACAAACAGGTATTTAACTAAGAATGCCAAACTGGTCATACCACGTGAACCCTTCAGCAGGCTTGACAGCACTGTCCCTGTTATCCTACATCTATCAAACCACAGACAAGTGCTGTTTGTGCAACATGTTTTCAGAGACGCAGCACAACTTTTAAACATAAACAGAGCTATTTAGTGTTGGCTATCGGCAAAACAATCAGTTTAATGTACATCCCAGCAGTTATGAGAACACCTTGAACACAAGACCTTATAAGGACAAGAGTACGCAAACAACCCATCACTTGGAAAGTTTGTGTATAAATGCACCAGTCACTCTACAGTAGCTGTCCACCCACTTGTTTTTATAATAAGAAAACTCAAGTTGCTATTTTCAAGTTACTGTGGCTAACCCATTCGCTCATAGGCTTATTCTATGAGAACAAGATCCATCTGAAAGTCTGAAAGAATTTCTTTTTATATGACATAAACACACAAACACAGCTTTCTTTTTGACTTGTCTTCATTTAATAATCTGAATGGAATACCAGATATGAGATCCATTGTGCATTTCTGCCTTCAGTTTGGTGTAGTTCTTGTCAGTTGCTATAAAACACTAGCATAATGTAAATTACAAGAAGTCAGAATGGAACAGTAAAACAAATGTTGGCTATTAACAAGAAGTCCCCTTCTAGAGAGTGCAGCACCAGTTTTGACCAGACTTCTGGAGCATTATCCTTCAGTACATTTTTTTAAAATACATTCCTACATAAAATAAACCACACAACACATATGTAACACTCAACTCACAATGTCTACAATGCAACTTACACAAAGCAGCTACCTTTTGCTCAACATTAAGACACAGAAAAACCCACCTGCAGCCTATAAACTCTATGACTATTAGTAAGCTTCACTCAGAGATGTTAAACCACTAATGAGACTATTCATTTAAAGATGGCAAACCAAACACACAGCATAGCGAGCAAAACTCCTGAATGAACCAAGAAAAGCTTTCAAATCCTTAAATAACAGAAAAAGAAGCATATTAACCGAACAAATATACATAGGTGCCAGTTTAAAATCTTCCAGATAAGGATGGTCTGACTATCTGGAGAGGAAACGCTTGTACAAAGTTTGTACAGATCTGATCCACACAACCTCTGGACTTCTACATAAGAGCTCTATTTCCATGCCTCTCATTCAAAAAGACACCATATACAGCAAGTCCACCACAGTGGACACTCTCCTCAAAACATACTAAAAACCCGAGTTAAAAAAAAAATAATTAAAATCTGTGCTAGAAGTAGAAACAGGAGGTCTGCACAGAAAACAGCCAGGTTATACCTTCAGATTGGATTTAAACAATGTAATTACTAACAAATAGCACTGAGTCAAGACTCTTCTACCAGTGATGAAGCAAGATCTTGCCTTTCTGGAAGCATTTATGGCATAACAGTGTATACACACGCGTGTCAAACAGACAAACTCAAGGTATTCTTGACTTGCATGGACAATTGTTGCTAGACGGTCACACAGCAGAAATGTCATTTGAATCTGCATCCTTAACCAGCTTTAATTAGAAGTATTTACACAAAAACTCAAGAAACTGTTTTAGCTGCAGAATTCAGTAAACAAAGGATTACACACGCTATGACACGCTTGAATATTCCTTTTAGATTTACAGCATAACATTTAAATTCAGTTTGGAAAACACTGAAGATTACAGCACCATTTAGCCAAACTAATTGAAAATTACAGTATTGTGACAGATAAACATTTTACTTACTTTACATAATATCTTGCACCTTCAAAAGTATAAGCTTCCTCCCAACCTGTGGGTAAGTCTGGAAAACAAGTAGTAAAACATTCCAATTAACTTTTGAAATAATGTTAGCCATACTAGTCTACTCCCTAAAACTAAGGTGGTTAAAATACTGTGTGTCTGATTCCACATGTTGAAAGCCTTAGTCCTACAAACAAATATTCTGGAATTGACTCACAATACTGTCTCAGTTTAAATTCTGTTATCCAAGAGGAGCCACATGCATGAAAATCAGATTTGGATTTCTCATTCTCAAATAATAACAATAACGGTTTGTGTGTGTCCTTAATTTAACAATGTTCCTTCCTTTGACCATTAACTGGAACTCACAGTTATCACCAGATCTTTCTGCCTTGAACTTCAGGAGCATCAAATTATCTGACAGGCAGAGATCCAAACAAAATTAATTTACTGAGTTTGCGTTACATGCAAGTCACAAACACCTTAAAAGGCATGCTGTCAACTACACCACAGAGCATTAGTGTTACCTTAGCATAATTCAATCACTGTTGTAACTAAAAAGCGTTCCTGCATCGTTTACAACTCTATTCAATTGTACACAAAAAGAATTTTCAATGTAAATCTAGTGGAGGAAGCGGGTAAATCTTTCCTTCTCTACTATCACTCTTATGAGTCAGGAGCCCACATGTTAAGTGGAAAAAAAAAGAAACCATCACTAATTGTCAATTTTTTTCAGCTAACAGCTTCCTGATGTAATGGAAGCTGTGATGAAGTTGGCCACCTCCGTGCAACTCTAGATACATCACCATCCTTAAAGTTTGCCCCAGTTAATAAAAACAGCAATTCATATGCAGGACTCACTCATTTAATGACAAAAGCAAGAATGCATTTCCTAATTAAAAGAAAAAATATTCAGTCTGGGTCATGCCATTTTTTTCCACTCAGTTTATTTATTTGCTCTGGCTGGCTTTCTTCTTCACTCCTGTCTTCTTTATAACAAAAATCAAGGTGTCTTTCGGTAACAGCGCAGGCCAAAGTACAGCAAACAGGAAGTCTCTCTAGCAGAAGTATTTATGGCTGCTATAAGAACTTTGCAAAAAATACCTTTCCAGTGCTGAATATCTCAAGGCATAAAAAGTGCTTTAATTCATAATGGAGGACAAAGCTTTCCTCACTGTCTAATAAATATCTCACAGTATTATTTAATAAAGGGCTTTACAATAATAAAAAAAATGTTTTGAAATGGCTCAAAAATTGTTTCTTAAGAGAACATGTATTTTCAACATATTTGACTAGGTTCCAAAACAACGGTCAGGGCAAAACAAGATATAAACCCTACAATTAATCTGTTTGATTATATCTATGTATAGAGAGATTCATTTACATACACATGAATGAGGAAAACTACAGAAACAGGTTTGTTTTTCAGATACCTCAGTATCTAACTGACAAATCCTGGTCAGCATATAGCCAAGGTCATGCCTCACTCTCTTGTGTTCAGAAGTAAGTTTAATCTACCTGATAATAACTCTGCTACGTTACGCACAATACTCCAGACACTCAAAAGCAAACTGCATTTCCTTTAGGAGGCACTTAATGGCAGAAACAAATGAGACACTTAGAAAAGTACTGGGAAATCACCATCAGTCAACAGAGACACTTCTAATAGTTTATAAAAAGAATACTCAGCTAATGTTAGTATCCAACAAGCAAAGCACTTCACATACATCTGCCCCTGCACATAATGCTGTAGATGAAGGCCAGTTTCTCAATTAATCTGAGTACTGAAAGCGAGGAAAAGAAGAGCCTGATAGCAGTCAGTGGTCCTATTTCCCAGCATTAAGTGACTTCTTACAAACAGTCCTTTGTTGCAGATCAAACTGCAGAGTTACAACAGCCAGAAGCCCGTGCTTTTTAAACTATTCTCAACTCAAATAATAAAAAAGAAAGGCTGTCCACAGCTTTCTAAAAGGCTGTTTCTGATTTCTTAATGCGTAAGTATTAACCAAACATAAAAAGCAAATAATCTGATACAGTCCAATTCACTTGCAGATTTTCCTGCGATTATCCAAGTGATTACATACATAAAAACAACTGCACTTATTACTACACTCCACCACCTCCCAGTGGCATACGCAGCCTGTGTGCAATTCCAGCAGCCAGAGTTTGGCTCTGGGTCTCCAGAGTGTCTGCTGTAAATCCTCCTTCTCCAGCACCTCCTGCTGCTGCTTCTCCAGAGTAGAACAAACAGCAGTAGCAAAGGAGACGGATTCTGCCCTCCTCCCTCCAAGTTATTCCTAACGTTTCAGTCCCTTTTCCTCCTACCTATTCCACTTCTCTCAGTCACTTAGAAACCACCCACACTCTCAGCCTAGATGGAAGTAAAGGGAGGAAAAGGGTTTCTAGGTGACTACGTTTAGTGGAATCAGCCTCTACATATCTAGTCTACCTATCGTGGTTATATCTAGGCACTGCTGGAAACAGAAATAAGATGAGTGGTTTAACACTAAACTGAGGAAGGATGCTATGCAGGTGAACAACCGGGGTAGCCTGAAGAAGCACAAGAGGAATAAAAGCAGTCTCTAATAGTAACTATACAATATTATAGGGGTGATTCGAGGCAACAGAAAGAAAGCAAAGAAAGAGAAATTACACAGACACGAAAACGCGGGTGCAAAGGAACGCATTTTAAGAAAAAGATGAGGAGCACACTGATGGCGAGCTGGACAGGAGAGGCTGCCCTGTAATGTCATTCTCGCCCAACCTGGGGGCAAACAACTGCGAGAAGTGAGGGGAGCGCGAAAAGCACGGGATGAGGAGTTGTCTCGAGTGGCACCGAGGTGGTTTCTAGGATCGGGAGGCTTAAGGGGCAACGGGGCAAAGCCAGAGGCGCTGGGAAGGGGCCACAGGGCTGAACCTCCCCGGCAGCT
>NW_010158700.1:0-1892 GCF_000695765.1 Mesitornis unicolor | reverse complement strand
CATGGGGTTACTGCAACCGAAGTGCAGGACCTGGCAATTGGCTTTGTTGAAGCTCATACAATTGGCCTCAGCCCATTGATTCGGCCTATCCAGGTCCCTCTGCAAAGCCTTCCTACCCTCAGGCAGATCAACACTCCCTCCCAACTTAGTGTCATCTGCAAACTTGCTGAGGGAGCAAATGGAACTAATGTAGCAAAGACTGCCAATTTCTGTCAAGAAATTTTGCAAGACCTACAGTAGAGCCTGGGAACATGAGCATGGTGAGGTACAGACAGATTATCTTCTCCAGGCTTTACCCCTTTCCATCAAAGTTTGGCCAAAGTGGAGAGCTCTCAGGTCACTGAGAGCACTGTAACTTGCCTCTAATTTTCTCCTGCATTAGGAATAATGCTTTGAAATGTGGCAGACAACTTTTATGAAGTCCACAAGTTGAAAAGTACACTCAGCCACACTGAAGACTTGCATTATTTTCCCACTACTAGAGTGGGGTAGGTTCCTGAACTAATGGAAGAATACATGGTAACAGGAGGTATAAATCTTCAAGTGAAATAATAATAAATTGTCCAGGTTCATGTTGCTTTTCCTGCAGGTCTAATTGACATCTCTGGAGTTAATGTTGTAACTGCTATTTACCAGCAGTTGTGGTGTCATTTCTGGAAGTGCTATATTTTTAGAGAAGCTTGTAAAAATGAAAAGGGTGCAGTGATTATTTGGTTCCTTATCTGCACATCTCTGGGTAAAATTTGAGCTACAACCTACTTCTGGTGGCCTCTAAGGGCACTGTAGACTCCAGCGTGGCCAAACATTCAAGAATCTTTCATACTTCAATCAACAGAAAGAAAAGTCAAAGTGCTTTTGGCACTCAGGCAGGGATATCACAGGGACAGGGAAATGGCCCTGATAGTGTAATTGCTCCCATGCATCCTCGGTAAAATGTGATTTATTTTTTTCCTTATCAAGTACTATGTTTAAGAACAAAATAGAGGGAATTGTTAATTATGTATTTAGCAATCATAAGAAGTATGAATAAAGCATGACTGATGGCTAATGGAGTCCTTAATTTCTACACTGTTTCTGTAACCATTCCACAATTAGAAGTCCTAATGAATTTAATACATTTTATGCTTAACAGGTTATGAGACATCAGTCAAAAAAGCAGTCAAAGAACTCTACAGGTGTTCAGAAGCCTTTCCTAACAAGCTGTAAAAGTGGTTAATTTGTGGCACTTTCAAGAAGGTAGCAAATAACACGTGTGTGCCATTACTTTGTAGAATGAATTGTCTCTTGGATCCACTCCCTTCGCTGTTCATCAGCCAGCTGCACTGCAAACAGTTTGTGCCTTCAAGCTTTTTTCCCTTTAAATGGTGCAATCACATTATACATTCCTTGTCCATAGCTTTTCTTCCTTAAATCAGTTCCTGACATTAGACACTTTGTTGCGAAAATGGGGAGAATAAATCCAGTCTTGTGAGGCCGGCACCGAATATGTGACAGAGGCAAGTCGGGAAACAAACAGTAATAGTTTATGTACAGCAACATTTACAGGTTCTTTTGGATTGCCGGTGATAAATTAAAAAGCTACAGGTACAGTAAAGGTTTTATAACTAATATAATACCAACAACAAACCACTATGGAACACACAAACGCCAACACAACAGCCAACAACTTGCCCACAGTAAGCCTGGCTGCCTGGCAAATATATAAGCCCGTTTGAACAGAAATACAGTAAACCAATACACTCAGGGAAACCTAGAACTGTACCTGAGGAGAAAATGTAAAATACACTCAGGGTATATGAACCTGAGGAGAGAAAATAGCACTCAGCGTTAGCTGAAGTAAATAATCTTACCCACAAGGTTAACCCAAGTGGTGGGGATGGAGAGGGAGAGAA
>NW_010158699.1:2180-21266 GCF_000695765.1 Mesitornis unicolor | reverse complement strand
GGGGGGACTGGGGGGGAGGGGGAAGAAAAAGGAGACAGGTGAAAAGGTCTTCTTGAGTTCAGTGCAAATGCACTGAACATGCAATGCAATACCAAAACCACAGTGCACACAGCTGCACGCTTCCCTTTGCAATACACCTCTTTGGGAGTGCTCATTGCTGCTCAGAGACGACTTAGTTTAGCACAATCTGACCTTACAGACCCCTACACTCATCTCTTTCCTTCTGCCGGTACCTGAAGCTTCTACACCATGCACACAGAAAGAAAGAGCATTTAAGGGATATTGATCTCATTTTGATTCAGGAGAAGGGTTATAATGAGTTGTTATTAATACGTTAGAGTTAAAAAACAAAATGCTTGGTTTTCAGCAGCAGAGAAACTACAGTTTTTCAAACTACTTTTCTATGAAAGTGTTACCAGCATTTCTAGATTAATTTAACGAGTATGGAATTAACTCCTATACAGAACACTTCATTACTTGAAAACATAGCTTTTTTGCTTTTGCCATACCTTCCCAAGAATATTACCTTAGCCAAAACAGAGTGTTTTCTAAGCTATTAAATAAATTTACATACATTAACATTAGGGAAAAAAAAAGTTACTTTTTTAAAACACAAATCCTATGAAGTGGTAAACTGAAAAGCATATTTCCATTTTGTCTACTTACTGTTAATTCAGTTTGGCTATTAGCTGAGAATGTTTTCATGTTTCTGTGTCAGAAAAGTCTCATGAAGCTGAACTTAAGAAATTAGATCTGCATCTTGTGATTGATGTCCTCTTATCCAAATTGTTCTAACATTTTTATGTATTCCTACTTTTTCTGCCTACAGAGGACTTTCAGATAACAGAACAGCTCGTTACTTGGAATGGGAATTCCTAACTTTGTTTTTGTTTATCCTATAGGCAAACTTGTAAATAATTTAAGGCCTGTTCCTTTTAACCCTGTGGAAGAGATAGAAATGGGCAGGCTTCATAAATTCAATTTTTTTGTTCGGTTTTTGTGGTGCTTTTTCCTTAATCCAAATTAGTTTAAATTAACCAGTGCATTCAGAAGTTACTGGGGTAATAGGTACCTTTTCATACAATACTAGGCTAGAACAGTCACTTATTAACCATAGTACAGAGCTGCATTTTATGATGAAAGAATGTAACACACATGAGTCAGACTTCTTATTTAATAAAATTTCCATTAGCAAAACTAGAGTAGAATATCTCATAAGCTGGATTCAAAAAAGATCCTCTACTTAAATACCTGATTATGTTTTTTTTCTTTACTTTGGAGAAGTGCTAAAAATAAAAAAAAAATTGAAAGGGAGGACAACATAAAGAGAGGGAAAGAAGAAAGCTTCCAATGGTGTTACAGTCTGTTGGAAGGAAACACTCCTGTTCAGAGAATCACCTAAAATACTTAACTCCTGTTTTGTTTATCTGTCTCTTGCTGCTGTTCTTGATCATCTTGTCCATAGGCCCTGGTAAGCCCACTGGGGGGGCAGTGATAAAATAAAATAAAATTTAAGAAAAAAAATCATCACTTCATTCCCTACTTTCCCTCACTTGCACTTATGCCCTTGCACAAACCTTTCCCTGGATATCCTCCACCTCCCCCCCCCACCCCTGGATCAGTAACAGCACTCTCTTTCCTCATCCTGTAGGAAGAGAGCACAGACATTTAGATTTTTAATAGGACAGATGAGTGTACCTCCTTGAACTTCTCCCAACAGGGTAATACCACTGTCTATGCCTGTACCAGTGAAGTGGCAGGACCAGTGGGCCAAGAATAGGATTTCCCTGCCCAGTGAAACTGAGCTGTAATATCAATCTGGTGAGGATTCACTCTTGCTTTTCTCTTTTATTTCCATATCTAATTAAGTGAATGCCCAAAAGCTTTCCCTCACCCTCTGACCAAGCAAAATTTCACATTATTTGACACTGGTTTAAAATGAAAATTGATTAGCAGAGGTTAGACAACCCCCCACGCATAACAACGTTGAATCCCAACTGCATCAGCCACATCCACAGGTAACAGAGCATATGCCTCTATATTACAAGGTCAAGTAAGAGGCGTACTTCAATTCCTCAGACTAATGCACAGGTCAGGCTCTTGTTGACTTCTAGTCTCTAAATCTAGCAAGAGGAGAGAAAAACATAAAAATCAAAATAAAAGCTATTAACTCTATTTGTTTCTGAGCAGACTATGTCTGGTAAAAGGGTTACCTGGTGTCTCACCTGGTCTTAGCTTTGTCCCAGACTGGTCCACAGCCTAGTCTAATGCAGTGCTCTGCTATGATGACATTGCCACTCTCACTAGTTTTATGCAAGCATCTTTTTTTATATTCTGCTGTTAAACAATGCCTCCACGCAACGACAACCAGGTGTTTTGTCAGTGCTAGACTGAACATTCACCCAGGAATGCTGGCATAAGCCTGCAGGGCTCTGGGATAGGGTATACCTTTGCCACAGACCTCCTTTGCAAACGCTCAGTCCACCTTAAGATCCCACATTTTAGTCGCAGACCTGTGAAATTTTAACAGTCCCATTCTTACTCTGTTCTTGTGTGTGCATGTGGTTTTATGCTCCAAAACACAGTGAACTGCTATTTTCAGCTACAGTTTCTGTGCTCCTGTATTACAAAACAATAATTAGCACATGAAATAAAAAACACAGACTGAGGAGAAATCACTTTTTCCTTGGATATAACCTACTCCTTCCAGCAAAAGGAAACTACACTAACCAAACCAGCAACTCGTAGGAAACCCTAGTTTCACCAGTTTTCATGCTGAGCTCCCCCTGAAATCAGTACATGGTAGGATGAAGAGACTGACTGACCTCCTTGGAAAAGGCACATTTAATGCAATACAGCCACATTAAAAGGAACAACTAAAAATAAATGTTAGTTAACGTATTTTTCAAAAGAGTGTCACAAATTCAGCCTTTACCTCTAAAACAAAAAAAGGTCACTTTCTGCAGACAGTAGGGCTATTTCCCCTAAATTTGGGGTGTTCCACTTCAGTCAAATGTTCTCTCACACTCAGTATTGAAGCGTACAAGAAGAGCAAGAAGCAGGGAAAGCAAAACAAGACAGGTTTCCCTCATAGCAAGTATTTTTAGGCATCATGAATGTGCAATTTGGCATGTCAAGAGAGATGCATACAGCTATCCCTTTAAAAAGCCTCTTTTAGGACCAAAACCATTTACGTTCTTTCTCACAAGTGTATGTTCACACACTATTTTTAGAATGTCCTTCTGAGATTAATTTTTAAACTCGGCTCTGAATACTTTTTACCCTCTCTGCCTAGATATCCCTATTGAGCCTGGAAGCAGCAAGGACATGAAAGTCAGTCTGCCAGAGGTTTGCATCCCACCCTTTTCCACTAAAGACAGAAGAAACAAAATAGGAATGAGTCATCCTTGTATACGAGAACAGGGCACAGCACTTACAGGCCAAAGACCCAGGACTTCCTACCCCATGCATGCTATTATGTGTACATTCAGTCACAGCAGGTGACACAAAGCCATCTAATTAAGTGCTGCGAAGCTTTAAATAAGAAAAAAAAAGACAACCAGCATTGTTTCCCAAACTTTACAGAAAATAGAATACATAAGCATACCTGCCTTCACTCAATGGGTTAGGTTTGCCAACAGGTTAGCCTAACCCAGGCTTAGGTTTGACACTGTACTTTTGTACCAGAATAAACCCAGCACAGACTGTAGTATACATATGTAATTAAATCTTCTGGCAGTTCTCTTTACTTCAGGTAATTCAAGGTCTGTAGCTTTCGCTACATCCGATACAACTCACAAATGCAACAGTTTTAACAGATACCTGTTTACAAGTATTTTTATTCAGAAGGGTCTTGCACCTGAAAGCCTGTACACATACATCTTCTGAAAGGAAAGAAAGATTATTTAAGGAAAAATAAAGTTGCTTTAGACTAAACCAGCTCTTCCCATTCCACTTGCAAACAGCTGGAAATAACCCCACAACCTGTAATGGTAATTAAAAAAGGGGTGGAGGCAGGCATTTATCCAGCTGCTTTACATCAGCTAACCAAGGAGCACTATCTATGGATCAAAACTCAAGTAATCACTGACAGACGTTAACAACTCTTCCCAGAACTGGGAGGTACAGCATGGATCTGTTCCTTCATTTTGCTGCCTAAAACTACTAGATATTTTTGGTTACACATCACATTTTGCTAGTTTCCTGCTTGTGAGAGTTCATGCCCTAGATGGGGTACCAGGCTCAGAGCAGTTCCAGAACTATATATAATGTATTTAATAAAAGCATGCTTTCTAAAGCTACTGATGCAATGACCATACCAACAAAGCACCACAAAAGGCAGAGGTGGATGTAGGTGTGTCGGTGTGAGCAGAACAGACTCTGCAAGTCCTATGTGATGATGACAGCCCCTACAAGCAGCTAGAACATCCCATTTTGCACCTTCTACCACGCACCCAAGTTAAACAACTTTTTCCCAGTGGCTCTCAGACCCAGAGAGGAGCACATCTGCCCACTGGTGTCCAGCAGTCTGTAGTCTTGGGAATCGGAGCAAACCCCATGTTCAGAAGGGCACCAACAAGGTTCAAAAGCCCCACAGTGCTCCTGCCAGTTCCTCTTCTTCCTCATGAGATGGTCTCTGGGTGCTCCAGATGCCTGTGTACCGTCCCGTCACTAAACCGAGCTTCACACAGCAGCACCTCCCCATTATCACCATTATCCCTCTTCCCCTCCTGCATGGTGGCTCTTTCTTCTCAACTGTTTAACAAGTCGTAAAATTAAAGGATACTCAAGCTAGCCCAGATGGATTATTCAAGACTCCTATCATCCGCAAACTGCTAAGTAACAGATTTTATGAAGACTTTTCCCACTCTCCTTCAGAGAATCACCCAAGTCATGCAGAAGTTAAAGTGCCCAATCATGGCGATATCCTTAACTCTCCAACAAGCAGTAGATCCAGTGACACAAGTATTGATGTTCTCAAAGTTTCAAGTATTTAGGACTTAACATCTCTACCACATTCCCTCATTCTTAGGTATATGGCATTAAAGGTTTTCCCAGAAACTAAGGATGTTGTTTTGGTTTTTTATTTTCCATCTCTAAAGAATGTCCACTGCTAGACCTAACTCCATCATTCTCCAGCTTATCCATCCACACTCTCCTTTACATTCAGATAGTACAGAAAAAATGCTGAGTCCTACTGCTGGACTAGGACAGCTCAGATATCTTCTGATCTATATACTCTTAAAGCAAGCCAAGTTTCTCTTCACAGCTTTGCTTCTGATCAGTTTGCTCCACCAGTAAGTCTACTGACAATGCCTGCAAATGACTGCCATGGAATATATTAGAACATAAGTTACCACATTTATTTCACACATGGTGAGGAGAGGCGGGGCTGTGAGTATTATCACTCAGGCACAAGATTTTTGTGTTTTGTTTTTTTTTTTAAATAATGTTTTCCAGAATATTTAGCACCTGTATGACAAATACTTAAATAAAAGATGTTCACCTTAAACAGAGGTCTTTAAATAACTTCAAAAATGTAGCCAAGATTAGTTCAGACTTAGATTACTTATGCATGTCATTCCAAGGAATGGTAAACAGTACTTGTAAACTGAGAGGAAGCTATGCCCATAGACCACAGAGTATCAAAATATTCAGTGCTGATCAAAACCAGTGGGAGACAACCCTTCTGGTTTTAGCATGGTCACTGAACAGCACAACATAAACTACTTAAGCAATTCCAGAAGAAAATGGTTTCTGTACACATTACACATGAGCAATCTGCAAAGACTTAAGTAGCACACAGAAAGTAACCAAAGAGAGCTAATAAAAGCACACAGAAGATATTCTTTTTTCTTCTTTTCTGTCACCTCATTTTAGCAATTATTAGTTATTTCTAAATACCTTAAAATGACTCACTTGTAAATAACAAATACAAGAATACAATGCTGGAACACACCATTACTGTTTATATGGTAAGTCAGAATTCAGAAAAGTCAATTTTTATTAATTATGTTTGTATTTACACATTTGTTTATATAGTCTAGTGACCAAATTAAAAGAGAGTCATAGGCATATCTGCCCCACCTTAATCATTAAGGCTATTTATGCAGGCTGAAAGGTAATGTGTTTGTTTCTCCAACTCATTTTTATTTATTACATCTGACAAGCATTACATTATTTGTATTCTTCTAATCACGTGAAGCCTCCTAACATCATTTTTGGAGAAATTATTTTTAGAAGAATTTATAAATTTCACATTTAAGACCTGTTTTGCCCAAAAAGATACAAAAGCATACAAAATAATCACAACTTACTCCCCAAGCACTTCTATCACTTTTTTTCCCCCTAAAATTTCTACAATTAAATTTTATCACTACAATTTCAATTATGTCATAAGGCGGCCCTCTGCCCTAATTCTTCCAAATGAGAATATATGAGCTTATTTGATAGAGGTCTTAAATACAGAATCTAAATTAGAATTTAAAAAACAAACCTAACCAATGCCAAAGAGGCACACAAAACCCTAAACAACTCAAAAAGCTCACAACAGCCATAAAGCCACCCCCACACTATGTCCTTCAACCCCAGGATAGCGTAACAGCAATTTCTGCTGTCCCACTACAGGGAAAGGGACCTCCTGCAGAGGAATGGAGCAGGTCACCACTGTCAGCAGCACCACCTTGGAGAAACCTGACAAAGTCCACCTGCCACAGCACCAAGCAATAAGCTAACAAGAATTAGATCAGCTAGCAGATCTACGAGCGTTTATAGCCCATGACTCAACTTTCCCTCCTGTACAGTGACCTTTAAGGAGGACAGGAAAAGGAGACAAGCACGCTTATGTGTTCAATTCATACAATCCATTATCCGAAGAGTAACTGGTATCTCACGCTCTAAATCTACTTAAGCAGCAGAACAGCAATGGCCTACAATATTCCCCAAAAGGCCACAACAGGGGAAATCTGATTGTTTATGTGCTCCTGGTATCTTGCAAAGCACGTGCAATTCTCCTCAAAAAATAACAACAAAGTCATAAGATAGGAGCCACAAAAATAGCGTGATCATCAGCACAAAGAGACCCGCTTTAATGCTAAAGTTCAGTTTTGCAGAGACAAAACAGAGCTGGTATTTGCTTAGACAAGGCTCTGAAGACAGAGCTAGAGTAACCATACAGCACTGTACCCCAAAAGTAGTGTCCAAATAGTACTTACCTTCTCTAATGCACATTAGAATACTTTGAAAACGAAACCAGAGCAGGGTAATACAGAAGTGAAACTGTCTGGAAAGCCTGAAAGTCTGTTCAAGCCATTGAACAGTCCCCTTTTCCATTAAGGGAATTCAAAGTAGGAAATGACTAACGATAGAACTTGAGGTCCAGAAGATATCATTTGGGAAAGTGACCTTTCATGCATTTCAGATCAAAAACCAGTTTGGTCATATGCGTGCTGAGATAGCCTTGGGCCCATGACAAACTAGCTAGAAAAAAAAAAAGTACTGAGAGCAAGCACTCAAGACAGCTGTATTGAGTTACATGCAAAACACACTATCAAACTTTTCTGTTTGATATTGCAATCCAAAGACAAACCAGAGTTCAGTAAACAGTAAATGTGATTCTGCACAACCTCGTTATCTTTCCATCTCGACAGTTAAACCTATGTGAGGGAGTGCAAAAAGGTTACAAAATGCTATCAGCGCAGTTTATTAAGTGCTCCTTTTACATTTATTTTGTAGCACCATAAAACTTAAGGAAGGAGAGGAACACCAATAAGTTGAAAGGACCAGAACCGATTCTTAAGAAATCATCTTGACCTCGAGCAGCAAGGGGAAATTGTTCTTCAAGAGATTTTGCACTCTTTCATAGCCACCGCTGAGCAGCTTGGAGCAGATTTGCTCTTACAATGTTAGCTAAGCAAAAGCAGACAACAAAGGTGCATGGACTTTTCCCCTATTTCCCATAAACAGGGCCTTAAGTAACAGATAAAGGACATTTTTCAGCTGGTTTTGCTTTTCCACCCACACCACCTCCATTCTTCAGGGAGTTCTAGGACTGTAACATGATCTTGGAACTCAGGTGAAATTTTGGGCTTACTGAAGTCAATAGCATCATTCCTTCCAGTTTCAAAGGTGAACAATTTTACACTTACCTGAGGTGTTCCCCTTCCCCATCCCCCACCACTTTTAAATCACTATAGTCTGTATTTGAACCTTAACTTCTCATCCTTCCTTCTTACATCTTGCCCAATAGAGATTCTGCTTATCTCTTTTCCAAAAGCACCTTCAGATTACTTCAAGTTATTAAAGTTATTATGAATTCAAGAAAAGATCAAGCTATTGTCCCAGCTGCACATTTAGGGAGCATAGACCAGAACCTGAAACCTTCAGCTCTTATTAAAAAAAAAAAATGGAGGGGAAGGATGCTTTTGAGTACGAGTTATAGCGTACCTCCACAAGCTAGAAGTGGTCAGATGAGACTATTCATTGTATTACTCAGCCTTTAAAGAATATCCTCACTGTCCCCCAATTAATGTAGCACATAACACTCTAGTCAGCAGAAGAAAGTTAGTACCTCAACAATGTGTACCACCCTTGGTACATGAGAAAAAAAAAAGACAAAAGCAAGCACTCGGCAAAGTAAGACCACCACAGCCAGGAGCCCTAGTTGCCCAAATAGTTCCAGAAAGAGCAGTTTCCAAGCTTCACGAAGCTTTCTTCTTCCCCACCAAACTCAGCCCAGTACAGGTCTCGCAGAACACACTTGCTTGGACACCACCCCTCACTGCAGATATCTGCTTCTCCAGCTGGGAGAAAAACGGCCATAAGCAGGAGATGAAAAGGGTGTGTGAAAAAGAGGTTTGTTTTTTGGGCGGCGAGGGTAGGTTTTGTTTGTTTTTTAACATAATGCTTCTCATGTACTCACCTTTTTGATAACTACAAAAACTCTGAAATGAGAGAGAAAACACACCACTCAGGCAAGAATTTTTTTGCATAAACAATAAGCAAAACAACTATAATAAAAAAAAGTTGAGGGCTAAAGAGGAGGCCTTGGCCCTGTTCTTTCTACTGCCCGAGAAACGGAAGGCAGTAACCAGTAACTTGATGTTCTTCCCTGCTGTTTTACACTGCTTTTTCACCTTATTTTGGCAGCAGGAGGAATAAAGACCAAAGACACCCTGAAGAACAAAGCCCAGATCCCATTCTGGCAAAAAGAGGGAGGAGGAACAAAAGACGTAAGTGGAAGTACATGGACTACTTATAGCAATTATTGTCAAATATTTTTGCACTTCCTTCCTTAATGTAGCTCCTTTCCTACACAAAGGCCTACAAATAATTTTGAGAGGTTCCCTTTGTAGAACAAGGAAAACGGAAAACTGTAATAATACTAAGCAATGAAGATAAATTTTCCCAATAATGCAAGCTACAGGAAACACATGGAGGTCAAATAAAACTATTATTTGCCTTTTCAAACACTATTTTCTTCAGCTGATAAATAAAAACATTATGAAGCCATTTTACACAGTAAAATTTAACCTTATATTAACCTTGCATATTAAGTAAACAAACCTTTCTAGCCAATAAGCATCTCTGTGAACTCTCCAAGATGATAAGCAATACCTTAATTACATTCATTTACATGACTTTGAAATTGTTCCAGACCAAAGTCAATGACTACAAGGTCAAAGAGTATGGAAATCTAAAATAAGGAGAAATCCATAGCTGGTCAGTTCACACCAGCACGGTGCAGCATCCTTTCTACCCAGTTTGTAAAGGGTCACGGATACCAATCGAGTGCTTGCCTTTTCATCAAGTACATGAAGAAAGCAAATCCTTTGAAAAATCGAAGACTGTGAGTGCATCCTTTTTTGAAGACTATTCAGAGTTGAAAACAGTGAACACTTCAGAATTGTTTTTAATGCCTAATGGCCAATCAAGCCATATGACTATCTTATGCAAATATTCTGTAATATTCTAACCGAAATGCACAACACAAAAGAAAATATATTTTTTAAAAAAAGCAGCCGATTCACTGACAGCTACAGAATATTTCATGTGCTGTTATATTCAGTAATGCTGAACTGAAGAGTTTTGCCGAGTTTTATCCAGTGATGGAAGTGGGATGGCAGAAGAGAAGTCACCGCACTGACTCCATGTCACCGTGAGCTGCGCAGACTCCAAGGGAAGCCCAGGCTCAATAAAAACGGTCAACCAGACTTCCACCCTCATCAACAGAACTAGACTGCATCCTTAACATGCGGGAAGAATATATCCTGTCTTTAGTCCTGAAGACAATCTCTCTCATGCTACCTCAAAATCTTTATTAACAAATCCGTGCTGTGCTTAGAGCAGGAAATGCTAATTACACTCAAGCAGCAGTTAGAAAGTTTTTAACAACGACTGTTGTAAGAAACTTGATGAAGTATGTTCTGCCCTGAAACAGCAGAAAAGCAGAAACAGCATCCATCCCATTCCCAAGATATTAGATAAAGGCTCAGTAATGATCAATAGCAATCAAATTAACCAAAGATATAGCATACATGTACACTGCATGTACATATGTATGTGTACGTACATGTACATAATGGATGGTGTCAGGATCATAGTTTCTATATTACAAATATGCATATATTAAAATTTTACATAGAGCTTTTGGATTTAGGCAAACCCATACCAGTGCACTGCAGCTGACAACATTTTCTTAGTATTATATTAGATAAATCTCCCTGCATCCTCACTTTACTAGCCAAGCACTTTTTACACAACTCTCCAGCCAACAACCTTCTGCAATTTAAGTATGATTTAGTGCAAGAGAAGCAATGAGTATTATAAAATTTATGCTTGTTCACCTTCTCTCCCCACAGAGAAGGGCAAGATGTTTTTTCATGTAAATATGTATTAGATCCAAATCATTTAAATAGATATTATTACATAGGGAACATGATGCTGCATATGCCCATTTCAGCTCCATGTTACTAAATAAACTGCAAGGTAATGATGTTGCCTTGCTTATCCTAAAGGACACTGAAAATATTTCCAGGCATTTCAAACAGAAGTAAAAGGAAGAGGCTTTCACAGAAAGAAAAAACAACACAAAACAAAAACTTAACAAAAAACCACTACGGCGGCTCTTACAAAGCTAGATAAGGTAGACAAGTTACTCATAAATCACAAATCAGTAAAGCTCTTCGGGAACAGGCCACAGCTGTTACAGCAGAAGCATAGCTCAGGTATGTGGAGCAGTCTACAGAGTATGAATACACTATTCAATTTTTACTATTTTTTTAATGAAGCAAGAGAATCATGTTTGTGAACATAAAAACAGTAAGTTTTAGACAGGTGACTAATTTTAAAGTTAACGTAGGAATCTTAAATGAAAGTTATCAAATGTTTATTTCCTGCAGTTTTATTTCCCAGTTGTATTTAGCTACAAGTGTCACTGCTTCAATGGAAAGGAGAGAGAGAACAGGGAAAAATAATGTCTTTTAAAAATGAGAACTTTAAGCATTAAGTTTAAGTAAGCACATACATCTCACTTCTTTTCACAAAACATCAAAGAATTAAATCAGTATGTTGCCACAGAATAAATTTCCAGTTAACAATTTAATTTAAAATTATGTATTGATTTAAAGTGAGGAAGACTGCCATTGGTCTTGAAGCAATCACGTATCATTTGGACCACAGTCAGCTATCTCACAATACAGTCTGACCTCTGCTTGATTTTAAAATAGGATAATCACCTTCAACTATGTATGAACCTTGAACATTATCAAAAACAGTTTTATTGCATCAACGATTTATTAATAGTCTTATATTAATAGCAATGTAGCTTTGACTTTACAAAGTCATAAAGATGACGAGAAACACAGACAAGACTTCGTGCTACCTGTTTTATTTTAGGCTTACAAGGCAACCTCATGATGCAATCAGAAAAACTATACAGAGAGCTACAAAGTAAAAAACCAAACCACAACAACAAAATATGCACTTATCCCCGTGAAGGAATGGAATGGGAAGGATCCAGAGAGCATAATGAAGTCAAGATAATGCACAGTAACAGCAACTGCCGTGAAGAAATGCGTGAGCCTTATGCAGGAGCGCATTAAGGCAGAGCCTCCTTCCAAGCAAAGCATTGCAGGGTGACCAAAGCCTACAGGCCAACACTCAAAACAAACCCCAGGAAAGGGGAAATTTTCCTCCCAGACCTTTCTGGTTCAAAACACTTGCCGCAGCAGCCCTGCCACGTTCTTCTTATTGCACGCTCATTTTTATAGCCCCATTACACCACAGCTGATAGTTTAAACAAAAAGCAACTAAGAAAGTACAATATTCTATAACTGGCATTTACAGCACTGGCCTTGGACTTCTAATCTCTACCAGACGGGTACACAAATCAATCTATCGGCTCATAAAGGTGTGCTTTTTTAACCTCCAAAACAGATGGGATTGGCCAGAAACGTCTGGCATGTCAAACTGCTAATCACTGCTGCCCTTTGCACAAAATAACCCACTTAAGTTGAGGCATGGTTGCACTGTAACAGACATTAGTCTGTGGGAAACCCATTTAACTGTCACATACTCCCGCCACTCCTGCTCTCCCTTAATTAAGCCTAATGCCTTATGCTGTGACCTTTTGTTCTAGCCTATTAACCCTATCTAGTACAAGTTCAAATATGTTAAACTTAAAAGTTTGCTGTAAAATATTAAACGCCAAGCTACGGAAAGAACGAGGGACATTGCTCTACCCTGCAAGTTATCGAGCCCCTTACCAAATTTCCTAGGCTGACAAAAATGGAAGCACCATGTTAATTCTTAAAGACAGAATACATCCAAACGCTAACCAGTTTCACAGCAAAAAAGTGAAGCATCTTCCACCTGCATAGCCAACCTTTTCCCCTTCAAAGGAAAAAAAAGAAGTGAAACTTTTGTTTGCAACTTCATATCCTCAGGCTTTGGGGTTTTTATTCAACAAGAACAGCACATACTATCAGCCAAAATCATGCTAAACTCATTTGCTGCTCTCTGCAACCTATCATTAAAAATAAGACGTAATTGGTGCACAGTGACCAATTCTGCCTCAATGAAAGGCTGCCTCTGCCAACCCTGCTCAAAGTTGAGTCACCACCTCGTTCTTCTGACAGCAGAGTTACAATTACTATTAGTGTTTCATTCTCATCTGTATCTTTCATGAGCTGCAGCTTTTGAAGATTCTCAGACTAGCATAAACTTAAAATAAGGACATAATTTAAGATTTTTAGCTCACTGCTACAGACTTTTCTTTGATGCAAGTTCAACTTCAGACAGCATGACTGTCGCCTTCCCCTCTTGTAACACTTCCTTCAGGAAGATTACACAACACCAAGAAGATCAGCAGTCAATGTTTGCAAAGCAGTACCCTTCTGGGGAAAGATCATCCTAATGGGCCAGAACTCCAAATTATAACAAGAAATCCAATTCCAGCAACAGAAACAAAACGCTGATCAAGACACAACTCAACTGCACTCTACATTAAAACTATTGATAGTGGTATGCAACACAAGCTTGCACACCAAAACAGGTATTCTACAATTAGTCCTAATAACCAATAAACAAAACTGTTCTGTCTCATCCCCCCCACTTGAAAACAAAAAAATCAAAATAAAAAACATCAAGACATACCACATAAAAACTGGTTTATAATGCACCAGCCATGCATGCACTGACAAATATGTTTTCTCCAGTCTTTAGCTTAACCACCTTACTGACAAATTGAATACTTGGTGAAATTCCCCTATTTACAGCTTACACGTTTGCAACTCTAACTAAATAAAACCGCTTTTAAACAGAGGTGATAATCAAAGGTGAAACAAAGCTTTGAAATAAATTATTTTTAAAGATGTGAGACATTTCAAGAAGCTTGCTGCCACAAAAGCCACTGTCTACTGAGTTCTGTTAAGGCTGTATAAGTGACCATCTGCTGCCGATCACAACAATTCTCATGTTGTAAATAGCTAATTAATTAATTACGTTCTAATTCCAAAGTGCCTATCTTACTGATTTGGAGACCAGCAAATAACAAAATCAAGCTTCCTGTAAATATAATTTCTCAGAAAACCACGATGAATTACAACAATGCTAGGCTTCTTTTTTTGAGGAGTCAAATAGGAAGCATCATGGGAAAAAAACCTGACCACTCATCTTGATTTCCCCTAATTTCCGTAACAGTGATTCTGGATAAATCCAAGTCTCCCTTGAGATATATTATATAGATACATATATATATATTAGATATAGCTAAACAAAACCATTAGAAAATATTCTATTATGTTGGAGATGTTCAAACCGCAGAACACAGACCAATGCTATATTCAAATTAAGTTGAGCATCACACGGATTTATTAAAAAAAAAAGATATCCTTGCATCTGCAATCTGTGTCATTACAACGGATACGTGAGAAGTTTTGCAGGCTGGGATTTGGTATGACTGCCTCCAGCTTCTAGACCTTCCCTACTAATGCTCACAAAAGTTGCCACTGGAGGCAATGCAAATGAGTCCTAAGAGAGAGCAGAAACAAAACAACAACTGCTTGTCAACCATTACATGCCCAAATTGTATTCTTTATGCTCATCAGCATTCTCAAGTTCTTAGGCATGCATGTAGGCCCACCGAGTACAGTGAGGCTACTCAAGTGGATAAAATTACTCACAAACCAAAGTGCATATACATAAGCAATCACTGGACAACGCTTGGGGAATTATTCCCTAGTATCAAAGAAAAATAGGATTTAGGAAATGGGAACCAAGGGAGCAGATCCAAACAAAATGACAGTGGTGCTAAATGTCTCCAAGCCATTGTAATGTAATATCTAATAATGATTTTACGGTGACGCTCCCTTGCCACAGAAGCTCAATTTGGATCTGTTTTATTAAAAAAATGTAAGAGATTGTTACACAGTAAGTTTTATTTAACCTTTTCTTTCACTCTGATATCGCATGTAAACCAGGTTCCTCTCTATTTAGCAGCTACCTCTCAAACAAGTAGGCTAAATCTTCAGGACTTACCACCAATTTTGATACAAAAAGTTCAGAGGCTACTAAAATACTTATTTCTCTTTAATCAGCACACACTAAAAGAGAGAGACTAACTTGAAAATTTATCACATCAAAACATATTATAAACCTAAAAGAGTTATATGTGGCAGATAATTGTATGACAGATTTAGCAATACAAAGAACAAACCCCAAACCAAAGAGACAAGGTAAATAACACAAACAAATTATTTACCTTGAAAATGGTCCCATCAGGAAAGCTCCTCCTTCAGGAGTGCAAGGATGCATTGATTTTCTTCCTCAACAATTCCATGCTTGATCTGAGAAGAACAGAAGAAATAGCCCTATGAAAGTCTGCATATCATTTTTTCCCATCCAATATACCTCTATCTACTTCCTTACCATCGGTGTAACAGAAAGCAATGCTTTTAGTGAACTGCAAATAACAATTCTATTTCAGAAGAAAATGTAGCTCCAAACTTAAAAAAAAAAAAATATATATCTTCCAAACAGAACCATCAGTAGAACAAGCACATACAACCTGTGTTGTCTAGACTTGCACTGATCAACTCACTGGACAGTATTTCTGCAAGAAGAAAATCCACATTCAATTCTGATTCAAAGCCACATTCCTCTATTCCTTCCTTTCATTCAAAAAGCTGGGATATGAAAGTTCTCCTTCCTAGGGAGCGAATACTGCTTAATACTTCAAACTTGTATCTATGGACGTCAAAATCGTATTTTTTAAAGACCTATTAATTGTTTATACATACACACGCACACACACGAGACAACAGCAAAGTATAACACTGCAAAAATAGTTAAGAAACACCACTAAACCAGTAGAAAGGCTAGTATTTGCTTTTGAGATATTTAGTAATTAAACAATATATAATGTTATAGTTAGAAGACTTTATCCATCACAAGCACCACCTTAAAAATTATTCTCAGTGCTTCTCTATTATTCCTAAGTGAACTTTTGCTGAAAGATGCAAACTTACAGCTTGCCCAGATCATTATTTTGCACTATTTCAGCCTTGTTCTGGTGACAAGCCTTATTAAAGGTTATGTTAAATCTTCTGCCACCAAGTTACAACCCAAGCAGCAAGTTTATTATGCATGAAGAGTCAAATTTAACTACAATAAAATATATATTAAGAAAAAAGAAAAATATACTTTCTTTCCTGTTTGGTGGAACTTTCCCTCCTTCTTGCTTGGCAGAGTGAGAGCTCCTCTCCTCTTTGCCTCTCCTTTAGCTTCTAGTCTCGCAAAAAATGCCTATAAAAGCTTTTTAAACAGGTAATTTCTGCAGCACAGAGGACCCCACAGGTGGCTACGCGTGTGCAGGGTGGAAAAGGGCAGAGCAGAAAGCGTGGGCACTGGGGGCAGCTCTCAGCATTTCCCTCTGCCGCAAAATCCCTTGGGCTGAAGCCAGCTTAGAGAAAACACCTACACGTGTTGATAGCTGGGTCATCATCCAAAAAAAGACCTATTCAGAGCTTTCAGGTACGTGAGAGATAACAGAAGCATGCTGGACTACTGCCAGCATCAGGACTCAACAAAAGCAGTAGATCCAATTAAGCAGAAAAATAAGTAAAAAACCTGAAGTACACGCAGACACTATTTCAGATCCTTCCCCTATATAAATCACAAAATAAAAGCCAATTTGCACCACGGAACAGTAGCAATCCTCAATATTTGCATTCAATTAGCAGGGGAAAAAATAAAGCTACCATTGCAGTCAAAATAAACAGAGAAATGACAGGTAAAGTGTCAAAGATGGTAATAAACATAGTTCAAAGTATTCCCTAAACCTATTTTGCTGAAAGGACAAATAAGCTGGACAGGGAATCTTTTGTGACCAAAGGACAAACAGGACAAGAGGTCCCTTAAAGCAGAAGGAGGCAGTACTTTAAAAGTAAATAAACAAATAAACAAATAAATAAATATTCAGCTTTTCAAGTCATCTTAATTTGAGAAAAACGGTTAACTCCAGTATTTCTGTTCTGTACTACAGATGTAGACATAATGTACTCCACCACTGGCAAGTGGTTTTAATTAAGTATTCCTACTTCCAAGAGAAGACAGATTTTGGGGTGCAGGAAGAAAAAAAAAAAAAAATCAACACTCCACCCTATATTTTCATCAAGGTTCAAAGCACAGACAGGGTTTCCTTTAGGCCAGCATTACATAGCCTTTTCTGCACTGTTTCAAGTGACTACAAAAGGTTTAAGAGTTCAGAGAAAAGAGAACAAAAGAATTGTTATTTCTGGAGAAAATTACATATTCCTTCAGTAATGTTTTAAAAAGAAAACAAGGTGCTTTTCTAGAATAATACTTTATTCCCAAAAACTTCACAGCTGGATCACTTACTTTGCACACTTGATAGGGGTTTTTTTGTGTGTTGATTTGTTTCCTATTATAAACTGTTGAAAGTGATGACACTAACACCACCAACAGGACAATCTCCTGCGGCAAGAACGATCATTTCTTTCTGCCTCCGAGGTGAGCCCTTCTCCCTTCATCACCGAAAAAGTCTTTTCAATTTCCTTTCCCACTCCACCTTCACAGTGGGGTGGGGCACAGAGAAGTAGAAAGCCCACATCCATGCATGTTAAAGTTCACTAGGAAAAAAAAGGCAGCAGCAGAATCAGCCTAGCACCAGTGAGAACAAAAACACTGTTCTTCTGCAAGCAAGACATCCTACTTAGACACAGTTCAGCACACAAATTCATTAAGTGTTTTTGGGGCAAACTAACACTCCCTTATTTGTTTTCAAAGTCAAGACTGAAACCCAGTTCACACCTAGCACCTGATTTCTCACGATGACTCCCTCACAACTTACTTGCTCAAGAGGACAAGCAGCCCACCAGAAGTCTCCCCCAACACTGAGTTTCCTTTCTACACTAAACTCAATCTCTTCGAGGACAGCAACTAACAGAAGATCTGTAGCTACTGCTTTTAATCTGATTTTGTCTAGAAGCAAAAACTGTTCTTCCTCTGCTGAAGACAATGGTATTTAGAAGTAAGTAGTAGGAAAACAGAGTTTCTCTCAAGACAGGCAAATAAACGTAAGTAATGAGCTCCAGTAACAACTCAGGTGAGAGAAGACTATGCCAGGAGGGGTCTGAGCCAAAATAAGAGTGCTAGCAACTGCTTCCTCCCCTTTCTACACAGGAATATTTATTTACATGAATCTTAGTTACTATTCTGTTTCTTCAACCATCAAGCCAAGTGACCTGCAACAGACAGCCAAATAAATTACCAAATTAATTATTTCAAGTGCTAAATAGGTCTGTTGACATTTCTAAGTATTTGAAATAAATAATCCAGAAACACTGAAGTGCAGACATTAGTCTTTACCAAAAGAATCCCTCCGCCCGCTTTTCCCGAGGCAGACCTTCCCATTGGGGAACGCAAGGAGGTTTTCAGGCGATCGCAGATGTCCACCCAAAGTACTGCCTGCCAACCACAGCACGCTGTTTTCTAGTTGAGTATTTTCACATGCAACTAGCAAACCTCTAACACCGGAATATCCACAAGAAATGCCACCAGCCTTTTAAATACTTTCCTCATAACTTCCCTCATATTTGCTACGGGCAGGCCAACACAGTTCAAATAGCCGCTGTTCTTATCGTTTTGGCCTGCTGGCAGGAAGAAAGAGCAAACCACAAATGCTGTTACCATTAACCTTTTTGTCTTTACTTTAAGACTGTTTATACAGACTGTCACGTTTATGTTCTTTATCTTTTTGTGGTACACTTGTGCATATCCTTTTGTACATTTTCCTCCTGTTCAGGCTTCATTCCCTACCTGCATTATCTTTCCACTTGCCTGTCATTAAACCCCTGCTGAGCACTAATGATTTATACTTCAAAATTTGCATTTCTTGTCCCAAAAGGGTATTTACCCTTTTTTAATCCATAGGATAGTTCTCCTGTTTATCCTGCCTACTACTTCTCACCCAGCCCGCTTGCAGGCCCCGCGTGGGAGATTGGCCACCAAAGCCCCACTCGCAAAGGGACCTATGTCCCCACACCAGGCTCCCAGTCGGAAACTCCA
>NW_010158699.1:0-2149 GCF_000695765.1 Mesitornis unicolor | reverse complement strand
CTCTTTCCTCTGGACCCCCTCCACTACCTGTATGTTCACTTACAGGTAAAAAAACCACAAGCCGTTTGGGTTTTGAGGTTCAGGCAAGTTCTGAAGACCTGTTCTAAAATTAACAAAATATTACAGTCTTATATCTTCCCCGATAGCCCTGCAAGGAGGTGTCAAGCGCAACCCCTGAGCAAGACAGCTGACTGTGGGAAATGCAACTCCCTGGCTTCGCCCTGGGCAAGTTTATACATGTGCTCGGCAGAGCACAAAACATAGTTTATCTTCTAATATAGTAGTGAAAATATAGTTTACTGTCACTGGTAAAATTAACAGTGCTCTCACTGCTAACAATAACACAGCTGCTGTTACAGAAACCTTTTGCCAGCGTTCAAAAGGCAGAAGAATAAAAGCTCTGAAAAGACAAAATAAGCTTTAAGCAAGCAAGCCTTTGTCAATTCTTTTAAACCAATCCCACATTAAGCAAAACCTACAGGCAAATGTGATCACCAAAGCTAATTCATGTTTGAATTCTATAGCTTTTACTGAATCACTTAAAAAAATAATTTCCTTGGTGCCTTTTACAGAAGGTTCACCTTAGACACAGCTATCAAACACTGCAGCTGACACAGACAGCATTTAAATCATCCATTCAAGTTTATGATATAAAAACTTTAGCTCACTTTTACTTCTTTATCAACAGAGCTTTTATGACTATAATAAATTTTAGGGGTGGTTTTTTTCCTCCAATTTTGATTAGCACAACTTTCACTTTAGAAAAAAAAAAAAAAGAAGTACACAGAACAGAGAGGAAGAGCACATTCTCATCTGGTAATTTTCTACCCCAAGACTAACAGAAATAATAATAATTAAAAATAACAGGAATCCAGTACGGTTTGGTATCTGACAGCATCTTGTATTCTTAGCATGCAGGCTCTACAAAAATCTGAAAACCACTGGCAGCTCTTGCTCAATAGATAACTCAGAACTGTAGGCCTGTCTAGCAGAGGTCACACTCCACCCCTGACTGGAGCCAAGCAGTCACTACTCTTTACCTCTCCCACCCCACTCAACAGAAGGCGCACACACCCTCACGCACACATTTCACTCACGACAAACCTGCTGTTTCACTTTGGAGTCAACGTCAACCCTATCTCAAGAGGCCACTGATAACAAGTCAGACTCCTCAACCACAAGTTTGGAAAGACAGTCGCCCCAGACAGCAGAAGCCCCAAGCCTGCCTGGTTCCAGACAAGAACTTTTGCTCTCCAAGATGCCAACTCTTCCTGCCCTTATAACAATTACTCAGATTCCATCAAATCAGATTTTAACCACAAGATAACCTCAGCTCAGAAACCTTTTGTCATATGACATCTTAACATGTCACTTTCTAGCATGTTCAGCCAGCCCCAGAAACAGCAAATTGCATTTGAATATGAAAGAAAAATGTTTTCTACCACTCGCTCACGGATACGCCACCCCCTTTCCACAAGTGACTGCTTCCTCCCCACGGGCCTTCACAGACTGGATTCACACTCTTTTTTAAATAAAGCTTTACAGTATCTCTGAACATTTATAGTGCCATGACTCAGTTAAATTCTAATCAGCCAGTGAGCTGTCAGACACTGCAGGCAGGTCCCCTCAAAATAAAACAAGGAATAATGTAGTCTCCAGATTCCAGAGAGATGAGGCAGAAGTGGACAACTTTTGCTTCAGCTTTCCTGACAACAACATAAGCCCAAAGCCAGAAATCCCACCGTTTTTTTCACCGTCTTCAACACATGTCAAGCATTTTAGCTGCATTCTTCTTTAAATTAAAAACCTAACTTATCTTCAGAATCCACAGTACAGGAGATGGAAAAAAGAGAGGTGCAGCACAGAAACAAGGCGGCTGGCACATTACAAAGCTGTCCCTTATTTTGGCTATGCTACGTGCCTTTAGGTTTTACTCCCTTCCAACTTAATCACCAACCGACACTTACAAAGAGCAGCCTCAGACAACATGTGCCGTGGGGAGAAAGGGAAGAAAGGGAGGTAAAAAAATCACCTTTAAACGGCTTCAGGGACACAAAAACAGGTCTGATAAAGTAACCTTTAGTCTAGAAAAGGAAACAGCGACGTCCCTAAGGGGCCCGAGGCGATGAGAAGGCATCTTTAGGGGGAG
>NW_010158698.1:0-10869 GCF_000695765.1 Mesitornis unicolor | reverse complement strand
GAATGAGGTCACCCCTCAGTCTCTTCTTCTCAGAGCTTCCCAGGTCCCTCAGCCGCTCCTCAGAAGGGAGGTGCTCCACTCCCTCCATCATCTTTGTGGCTCTATGCTGGACTCTTTCAAGCAATTCCCTGTCCTTTTTGAACTGAGGGGCCCAGAACTGGACACAATATTCCAGATGTGGTCTCACCAAGGCAGAGTAGAGGGGAAGGAGAACCTCTCTGGGCCTACTAACCACCCACCTCCTGATACAACCCAGGATGCCATTGGCCTTCTTGGCCGCAAGGGCACATTGCTGGCTCATGGTCATCCTGCTGTCCACCAGCACCCCCAGGTCCCTTTCCCCTGTGCTGCTCCCTAACAAGTCAGTCCCCAACCTATACTGGTACATGGGGTTGTTCTTTCCCAGATGCAAGATCCTACACTTGCCCGTGTTGACTTTCATTAAATTTTCCCCCACCCAACTCTCCAGCCTGTCCAGATCTCGCTGAATGGCAGCACAGCCTTCTGGAGCGTCAGCCACTCCTCCCAGTTTTGTGTCATCAGCAAACTTGCTGACAGTGCACTCTGTTCCGTTGCCCAGGTCATTGATGAATATTGAATAGTACTGGTTCCAGTACCGACCCCTGAGGGACCCCACTAGATACAGGCCTCCAACTAGACTTTGTCCCATTGACCACAATGACTTTCCATGTTTCACTGGTGTCAGCAAATACCTGGACTTTTGCTAGTAATTTTTGTCTTTCCTTTCTTTCAGCTTTGAACTGGACACTTGTAGGAAGAGTTCCCTGGTGCGTTAAGAGTCAGACCTCAGTTGTGACTCAAGGTAGAGTCAATTTGATTTTCTGTGATACTATTATGTATGCCACCTCTTAAATTTAGCAAGCAATAGCAAAATAAGTTGCAGCACAGTGTTCAATACAAACATCAGAGGATTAGGAAGTGTCTAACACATTTTTCCACAGGTCTGTTGTATCACCCTGCCATGAATGCCTGCTATGTTTTGTGTGAGTGGTATAAAAATACTGACATTTTTTCCATGGCACCACTGTCTTGCTTGCACTCAGCACAGCCCTGGAAGTGGAATGGGGCTTTGTGATGAAAGAAGCCTCTGTTGCAGTCAGGGATTGTTTGCAATGTGCACACATGCCAGTGTGCAATCATGTGTGTATGGGTAAATACAGGTATGTAAATCTAGGGACATAATGGCACACCTATTTTTGGTATACAGCTAAGCTGTCTTACTAAACCCACAGACAAGGAAATAGAAATACATGCTTTACAGGAAAAATGCATACGCACATGTCCTTAGACAAGGTCCGGCTGCATATGCTGCACGTCAGCCCTCTCCTGCTTTTCACCATTGCAATCTCCACCCTAGTCCAACCTGTGAAGTGTCCTTGGAGACCTCACTTTACCAGTCATACCCAAATCAACTTCTAGCTCCCTGACTTCATTGTGGTGGTGATGTTCTTTTTTGGTGAAGCGAATTTTCAGCCTTTTTCTCCCTACAAAAAAACTGCTCTGTGACTATACTGCCTTGCTGCACATGAATACATCTGTCTATCCACCATGCCAAATGACGTGTAAGTCTGATTTTAATCAAACTTGGCAGTTGGAAGAGATCATAAACATCTGAAATACTTGCTGAAACAAGCCATCAGGGTGCAACAGAGTGAAAGTTCACTGGCAATGTGGCGAGACATTTGTAGCTAGGCATCGAAGTATGAGGGGGCAGAGAGAGGTTATAAGCGCTGTACTCTTAGAAGGAAAGCAAAGTTCTCAAGGAGCATGGCAGGATCCAGGAAAGGATGTGAATATGTGCCAAATGGAGGTTTATGAATCCTACAGCTCATGGAAGGATTTGTTTCAATGTGATCCAGCTTTTCAGGTCCATGCTGAGGTCAGTGTTTTAGCCATATGGGTAGCACCAACTGATGGCACGGGGCAATCACTCCTCACATGAAGAGCAGCGTGTGGTCATCATCAGCAGTGCAAGTCTGTATCCACATGGAAATGCCCTGTCCATTGGTCCACAGCCAAATGTGGCCTCTCTGAGTGCGTGGCCTTCTGCTGGCTGGGACAATAGGGGTGCAGGAGCTGGTTTAGCCCTTCTGAGTATCTGTGTCAAGCCTCACAAGCACTTTTCTGGCCAGGGAGGGCACAGAGAAGCACAGCCCCTACAGCAGCTCTCTTACCAGCTTACTCAGCATGCATCATGTTGTTGGCTTTTCCAGGGAGAGTGCCAGTTTGGGCTTGCAACCCTTCTCTTCAGTGCAGTTGTGGCAACCTCGAGCATCCCTGGGGACAGCAGCAGTCCTCACACGTATGAGCAGCGTCATATTGCACTGCAGTGAATGAAGCCCACGGCCCTGGGCTGCTAACAGCAAAAACCATGCAGCGCACCTCTCCAGGGCATGAAAGAGATGCCTGGGACGAGCAGGCCTCGGGCAAGGAGCAGGCAAGGGGAGAGGCAGGAAAGTACGGTCCGGATTTGGAGGAGGGTCAGGTGAAGAGGATTGGCAGCCGTGGGTGGCAGCGAGGGGTGGTCCGGTTCACAAGTGCCCTCTGCTGGCACTTTGAGAGCTGGTGACAGCAGGTGACACCCCCTGCCCGTGCCTGCATCCCCGGGCTCCAGGCTGCGCACTGCTGTGCCGCTGTGCTCCCGGGTTGGTTTAAAACGCTGCTTTCAGGAGCGACAGCGGGACAAGCATACGCTCCCTCTCCAGCGGTGTGGGATGCGGGGGACCTTCTTTGAGGTCACTGCTCCCTTCAAGACATGCAAAACCCCAGCAATATCCCCAGTGTCTGTCTCTCTTTCCCCCTGTCTCTCCCTCGCTTTGAGGCACACTGAGCAGGTGGGTGCGCAAGAATCACTGGTGCCCAGCACTGCACCAGACAGGCACGTTCCTCCATTTATTTCCAGTGCTCATTACTTGAAATAAAAGCTTGAAACTGGTCCAACTTTCACATATTTTTACAAACCTCTAAGTCTTTTTGCATACTTCCTCTTTAATTTCTGCTGCCAACAGTGAATCAGTTTTGTGGGGTCATTTTGCACAGTGCAGGAATTTGGGAAGGGTGCCATGCAGCCTTGAAATAGCAGGTGCTGGCATAGACCAGCTTCTGCAAACCTTCTTGCCCCCTGAATGAAGCCGGCAGGTCCTGTTGCAGACCAAGGGTGTTCTACACTTGTGACAGGAAAGGTGCATGAGTCTGTATCTTCCTACCAGCCCTATGGGACTGATTCTCCCTTTCATTTCAGTTGTAGCCAATGCTGTGACAAATTCATATGTGCCTCTTTTTAACTGGATGGTGTTGGGTCTCATGTCTCAGGTCCAATTTTGTGTGCTCAACTTGCAGAGGAGTGAGGATGATCCTCTGCAAGAGGCACTCAGGCCTGTCAGAGTATAGGGAGGTGCCCACAAAGCTTCAGTTGTGTGTGGGTTGAGGAGTAAAAAAAAAATTAACCTGCAGAGAAACCCATCATCAGGCAAGACACTGTATTCTACCTACAGTTACATTCATCTAAGTGAAGAGAAACTTCCATCATTTATGAGTTACAGCCTTTGGCATTTTTTACCTGAATGGTTCCTTTATCTGTTTTGTCGCTTTTTACAGCTAGACATCATGGCTCAGCTGAAGGTATGGTGCTGTACACATCCTATTCTAGCCACCAAAATAACGTTAAATGGGTCTTGCCAAAATCTGGCTTCAATGCCAACTCAGTTTTGGTCACTGTTGCACTTACCCAGTTCATCGGAAGGCTCATCTTCTGTTGGTTTGGGTGGCTCTTGCTGTAGTATTTCCTATAACATACAGCCCAAATAATGTGTTACAACAATTTAAACATAAATCCATTATAAGGGTGCTCAGACTTTGTGTTTGTCACTATCATTGCTGCATTTCTTCCTTATGCACTGCTTTGTCATCTGAGACAGACAGCAGCAAGAACAGCATCTGCCCAGTGGTGCCAGAGCCTGGCCAGGCCCTTGAACAGTATATTTACACAGAAAACCTATGTTTTACAGAGCAGAATCTGGGATGAAGGTTACACACAAAGTTGTGGTTTGGTGCCACTATTGATCTCATTTTGCTGGACAGGTTCACAAAGGAGAAACTCTGGCTATGCAGAAGTAAGCTGCTTTCAATGCTTCTAGTTCTGCGCTGTTCTGCGCCAGTACGGATCTAGATGGCCATGGTGTGAGTGTAAAAAAGAAAACAAAGATGTGAGATAACTGAGGATATTGTTATCTCAACATAAATGAAATGTCTCAGAGAGAACCTTGCTCTGCAAACCGCAAAGTTCACTCTGCAACTTTTCAGAGGAATAGAAACCAGAACTGCAGGAATGTGCTGAAAGAAACAGGATGGGCTTCACTTCACTGCCCTTCTGTTCCACGATATTTGTTGTGGCTCCCTCCTGGTGTTAATTTGTACATACCCAAGCAGTTAATGAGTCACTTGGAAAAAGTGATACCTGCACAGTAGGTGGGCTCTGAAGTCAGAAGTGGCAGGCAACATCAATGACATGCAGTTCTGCTTTTAGTATCTACGTGTAAGATCTGCTTCCTACTCTGGCAATTTAGCTACAGGGAAAGTGCTGAGCAGTGTGTGTGACTGCACATTCACTGTATAAACAGCATGCTGGAGAGTGTTTAATTCCTTAAATTTTCTTCAGATGGATGCTGCACCCTTGGATGTGTAGAAGAAACTAGAGAAAAGTGTGAATGTTACCAGCGGCAATGTGGAAAGTTGGCCAGGCACGACAGGGTGATTCTGCAGCCAAAGATCCATGCAAATGCAGCGTCACTGAACAACGTCCTCTCAATGCACAGAGAAACAAAAAGACTTCCCTGACTCTCTGACATTGCATCCTTCTCTACATCAGGTTCAGGGACTTTACCAACTGGCAGACTGGGAAGACCAGGCCTTTCCTGCAAAAGCCAAGGGACCTCCTCCTCAAGTACTCACCAAGAGCAGCTGTCACTCTGAAGGGGAGAACTGGCATATGTGCTACCCATTTTCCTCCAGCGTGGTGCTAAATGCAGGATGATGACAGCCTTCAGTCCTACACAAGATGAAATCAGGAACACTGAGAAAGAAGAAGGTATAAAAGACTGAGGCCCAGTACAGGTTTGTTCAACCAGAAACAAACTCCAGGGAGAAAGAGACTCCAAAATCCAACTATTTTTGGTAAATTACAGTGGGTATAAGTTCCTAAATAAACAAGAGTGAACACTGATATTCTTCGGACAGCCGATATACCTATCCCTGCCACCAGCATCCAGGTTAACTGTGCCAGCTCAGAGCAGGAGGGCACAGTCCTGCAGCAGTCCCAGCTCAGCAAGCTTAGAGCTCTGCCCATCCAGACCAGGCACACAGCCTCATCCATCCTCTTACGCCATGCTGACCAGGGGAAGGGACAGGCAGATGTCCCTGGCTTGGGGCGAGCTGCAGCAACTTGTGCCCAGCTACAGTGACTCCAGTTGGCTGCTGAAGCAGGGGAAAATGTTGTGCAATGGATGCTCCCCAGGCCTGCTCCACTTCTGAGGTCCAGTGCACAGCCTGGCTTGGTGGGAAGCTCTGATCTTCTCCAGATCCGTGCCACTTTGGCCTTGTTCCTTCTGCTGGTGGGAGTGTCAGCAGGCAAGAGGACTCGTCCATGCACTCACCCTGTCTTGTGTTCTTGGAGCCAAAGGTGTCGCTAGGAAATTTTTGAATCATCAAAGAAATAATGAGCATTACTCACTGCCTGCCACGTGGGAGTATTTACCCACAGAAATAAAGAGGACAAAGGCAGCCAAAGGTGTGGTCTCAATCCAGAAAGCCTGGTGAAACTGCCAGGAAGTGGTGACAGCTGATCCCTGCCCCAGTTATGCAGGGAGGCCTCCTCAGATGTGACATTTTAGATCCCCTGTATATCCAAAAGAAAACCTCTGGTCACCTGCATCTCCATGATTTTTTTGTGTTCAAAGAAGAAGGACAAATTGGTCCTTCTCCCTTCAACTCATGAGGAGACCTCAGGGTGAGCAGAGAGACAGAACAGACTATCATGGTCTCTGGAGGCAGGGAGGGAGCTAAAGATGAAAATGAGGATAGTACTTGCCCTCCTCTTTTTAACTTGCCCCCTTGTGCAAGAGGAGGATGGACTATGGGCTCTGGGCTTGGGCTGCATGATCAAGGCAGCACTCGAGGTACTGCAGTGTTTGTGAGTCCCCAGCATTTGTTGGTATGTAAAAGCCCTGAGAGGAGCAGCAGGACAGGAGGTGAAATACTGGTGTGAGTGCAGCAAGTTGGGAGACCAAGAACAGCCATGAAATCCAGGAAAGGCAACAGATAACAGCAAGGAACAGGCAGGTGCTGGGTGAGGCAGTGACGACACCAAGGCCACACCATAGATAAGGCCACCAGACTAGCATGGAGCAAGAGCAATGTGATGCAGTCCAGCATGGCCTCCTGCCATTGGTGCCCAGCCAAAGGGAAAGCCTGCACACAGCGGTCACCCAGGAGGCCAAGGCAAGAGAAGGGCTCATAACGTGACAAGTGATCCTGAGTGGACGGCATGGAAACGGGCAGGTGGGTGCTGGTGAGCATGTGGTAACTAGCACAAAGGCAGGGGCAACGCCCCAAGGGAACAGGCATGAGGTCAGTTTGGGAATAGAAGTCTCCTTTCTTGTTATCACTGTCTCCAGCAAGTTTCTCTGCCTTGCTGGCAGCAAGACTAACTCTCTAGCTCTGCAGGAAAGCCTGGGACCTTCATACCTGCCCCTCCTGCCCTTCTCGTAGGGCTGCAGCTGGCAGACATGTGGGGAGGAGGCAGCAGAGCCAGGACCCTCACTTCTGCCCCAGGAGAAGCTGGAGGAGAGTCTTACAGGAGATGGTGATCAGCTCCCTCATGTGCTGCTGTACCGCTGACAGCCCAGGACCTGCCGGGGACAGCAGAAGGGTGCCCTTCTTTGTGATAACTGCAACATGGAGGAGGAAAGCCAGGCTCAAACATGTGACTGTCTCAAATGTAGCTGGAGGTGCATGGCCAACATGAGGGCAAGCAGCCATTAGAAACCTCCCTGTCCCTCCTGAGGAAGAATTTCCCCACCTCTTCTTGAGGGAGACAGTAGGCAGGACTTTCATCAGGGGCTGGAAGTCTGTGCTTGAGAGAAAAGCAGGAAAAGACAAAACCAGTTTGCAAGAGGTGATTTCCACTTTGTCATTTCTTAGTGTATAATTTTAATTTGCTCTGTGAAGGCAGTGGCATTTGAATAACACTGAGGAACCAGGTGGAGGAAGATCAAGCCTTGTACGAGTCAGCAGCTTTTCTGCAGCACCCAGACCTGCTGCCTCTGGCACAGAGGGGATGCAGACATTTCTTGCTGCCCTTCATATGGGAAGAGCAATCGCACAACATGTCCTAGCCACTCTTATCCCATTGTTCCTGCACTGCCACTAGAATGACCTGAAGAGCCAGGCCATGCTTGGGACCAGCAGCACAGCATGGTTCTTTGCAGCAATGGCAGCAGGGGCACTATGATCAGCGTTTGTGTGGGTTTTTTCAGTAGTAAAAACATTGAAGAAGATCAGAAAGGCCCATGATAGCCCTCATCCAAGGCTATGTTGAGTGTTGGTGTGGAAGCAGCTTGCAGGAGGTGGTCTCATGATGTTCACATAGTTGAGTGTTGGCTGGGACTAGATTTGCAAAGTGGGGGCCTAAGAAAATACATGCATGCATGCCAGAGAGTGAGAGCTGTCATGTCCCTAGGACCCAGTGTGCTGGTGGCAGGGCCCCCAAGACCTTGTCCACCAAACCTTGTGCACAGCAGGGCTTGGCTAGGGCATCTGTGGCTTTGTACATGGCCCACCAAGGATGGAGATCTCCCACCTCCCTGTTGGTGTGGGTGGCTCACCCTCCAAGATAAGGTTTCTTTTCTAACTCTCAACCTGAACATCTCAGGAATGCAGTTTGTGCTTGTTGATTTTTATTCAGTCATCTGGCACTACCAAAAAGAAGTTGGCTCCATCAACTGCCCTTCTAACAGTTGCAGGCTGCTATCAGATATCCCCTTGGCCTCCTCTATACTAGACTAAACAAGCCCAACAGACCCCCATGTGCCTCAGGAACAATTGCTAATGCAGTTAAATATTTACTTTAGTTGAGGGATTTCAAAAGTGGAATAATAATAAAAGCCAAAGTTATTGGACTGTGTGAACTCCGTGAAGAGGGAATATAAACCATGTTGCACAGCCACCTGAGCAGAGCAGAGGAATGGTTCTGCAAGAGGAACCCTGAATCTGTCACCTTGCCCCTTCCCAAAACCCAGTCTCAGCCCTATGGAGTTGGGTGGAAGGACCACCCAAGATCAAGGATGGAAGGAGCTGTGTGCAGGTCCTGTACCCCTCTGGCCATGAGGGGTGTTCACTAAGCTGCTCCCTCTTGTCTCAGCCAGCTGAGGCTAGCATGTACGTTCCTATGCCTCAGGTAAGACTGTGGGGAAGAAATGTCTTGAGCATGGTCATGGTCAGCTCCTCAACAAGTGTAGATGTGCATGCTGTGGGTGCCTGGAGCTTCCTCAGCCAGATGGTGGTTTCCGTAGGACACATACCCCCTGCCCACCCCTTGCACACACAGCATGTCCTACTCATTCCTAGGGTGGAGGAGGTCCTCTGTCGCTTCTGGCTCAGACTTCATCTTGGCAAGTCTGCTTTGGTCAACACTGGTCTTCAGCTATGACACTAACTTTACACCCAGTGGTCCTCTTTTCCATCCTTCTCCCTTCGCCAATTGATTTTAACTCACCAGAGGACGGCGGGGATGGATGTGGAAAATTCAGGTCCTCAGAAAGGGGTGTTGAGGATGCTTACATGGAAAAACTGATGTGAAGTGTCCAGTCTTGTAGACAAAGTAGCTGACGTCTTCTGGGGTGGTGATGCTTGCTGAGAAGTCCTTCACTGAAGAGTTGGTGTCACTTACCACTGAGGGGGGTCCTCTCTGTCCCCTCCTTGCTGTGTATGTCATCTCTGTGTATTTAAACTGGGTATCCATGCACACAGCCCCCCTCCATCACACTGAATCTTACGATAAAGATAATTCTGCGCTGTTGATCTCAACTGCAACCATTAATGTGACCAAGCTGGTGAGCGGAGCAAGGTATTAAACCACCCATGATGATGGACAGAGGAGCACAGGCAAGGGCTGCACCTGCAGCTCCCCACTAAAACTCAGCTGAATTTCATTCCCTCAGCCCCTCTGCACCCCCAGCCTGTCCCATCCCACCCAGTGATGGAGTGGGCTTACCACAGCATGATGGCAGGCCTCCTGACTGTTTGAGATCCCCGTCCTGGGGTCCTGCCCAGTGCATCAGGCAACGGAGTATCCACCTGGCCGGCTCTCATGGGATAACGCTGAGGCCACAGCACAGACACCCAAATTGGCCTGAATTTCCTGGCTCTTCCATGCAAAGTCTCCCAGCCGAAATGGAGATACCTGCCATGTATGAAGAACAGCTGCAAAGCTGGAGGGGTGGTTCAGGTAAGATCCACCCAGGGGAAAGCTGGCTGGGTTGAGCAAAGAGCAGCATTGCCCAACCCAGACTATGCTGCAAAGGGATCGTACAGCAGTACCAGTGCCAGCACCTGGAGCTGGCAGGTGGCACTGGGGTGGCTTATCAGTTGTATGAGAGTGCCCAAGTGATCCCTCTGAGTGCACAGTACAGCTGCTCCCAGCGCAGATCAAACGTGACTCAAAATGCTGCTTTTCCCAGCGCTGTGGAGATAAGTTGGTGCCCTCCCCTATAAGTGCAGCCACTGGCAGAGCGAGGTGCACGAGCGTGGGCACCTGAAGCAGCCATGCCTGCCAGGGAGCTGCTGGTGGTGGTGGTGGCACTGGTGACTCTCATCACTGCTGTTGGTAAGTCTGCTCTGCTGCCAGCAACTCGCTCTTTGGTGGGGGGTTGGGTCCCATGAAGGGATCAAAAATGGGCAGAAAGAATCAGAAACTCTGGTTTGGAGAGGTGGTGTGGTGGGGAAGAAGGGTTGGAGCAAACACACTGCACCGTATTAGCAGTCTGAGGCAAGGGTTACAGGCTGCTTTATCAGCCATTTTGCACTTGGGAGAGGGATGGGATAGGAAACAGCCCACAGTGTGAGCGAGAACCAGGATCTGGGAGAAGAGAATGCAAACTGGGGTGGCAGCTGCTGTTGTTCCTGCCTCCATGAAGACCTGCAAGCCTTTGCAACATCACTAGGTGCTCCTCATATTCAGGTGGAAAGCAGCTGTTTGTAGGCTCGGGAAAACTGATGCTACTGAGGTGCACAGACCTGCATGCAAGCCCAGAACATCTGTGCACCACACAGGCAGGCTGTGAACTGTTGCAACTGCTCCACCTGAGAATGCTCAGAGGAGCTCCTGGTCCAGAGACAGGGAGAGAGGACTGGCAAGAGAGGGATTTGGGAGTGGGAACAGGCATTCCCTGCTTTGTCCCAGCTGGCTCAGCTGTGGATGGAAGCTGTGTACTGTGCTGCTGGGAGGCTGGGGGGTGGCATGCAGCAAACTGATCCCCCCTCACAAAACCCACACAGCTGATTCAGGTCCTGAGTGGGCCCTGCACAACCTTGCCTTCCCTTTGGATTGGACATGACCCTCTATTGATGCCTCACGCTCCTGCCACCAGTCACAGGTATGCCATGCTCATGGGTTTCTGCTCTGTTTCAGGGGCAGAGCCAAATGAAGGCAATGGCCTGAGAATGGTAAGAAATTTCTGATTTTCCTTGTTCATGGCTTGAGATGGGATTTAGTGTCTGGCATGCCTGGGAAAAAGGCTGTTCACAGAATCACAGAATCACAAAATCACAAAATACTAGGAGTTGGAAGGGACC
>NW_010158697.1:0-10431 GCF_000695765.1 Mesitornis unicolor | reverse complement strand
TCTCTCTGACCCTTAAACAGAGACACACAGTCTCACTGACCATCCTGCATTCAAGACCATTATATTTATTGAAAATTGAAGTGGTTCAGTTCTGGTGTCATCACAAGTTTGTCTGAGTCTCTACCAATCTAGACTGCAGATGGCTGCAACCTTTTAGGACTGCTGTCCTTTTATTCTGGTGTCTGAAGATTTTTGTTTTCCCATTTGTTCCAGTTTCATTACAGATAAGTGAATCCAGATCTGCAAAGCAAGCAGGAGTTCACAGGGCTGAGGTTGATATTCCTGTGAGAGAGAAGAAAAAAAAAAAGCTGAAATATTGATACCTGCAGGGAGAAAATTCCTCACAGAAAATGTGCTACTTTTCCAGTCACGGCTCAGTATTGCTCTTAAGCTGATGTCTTTGAGTTGTGAGCAGATACAGAGTCAGCTGCACATCAGAGGCAGATATGGAGTCAGCAGCGGAATGAAGTTGATTAGAACATGATGAAACATCAGGGCAAAGGCATTAGAGAGAAAAGCAGCAAGAAAAGTTCAGGTAAGAAACTGTTCATGTAATTCTATATATGATCATAAAGTGAGCCCATGTCAGAACCAGCAATAGAGCTCAGGCTGTCAATACAAGTTCATGTTCACCACTTCACAGTACTGCTTCTTTTGACCCTGTTACGTTAGTCTTGGTTAAAAATTATAATGGACACATGCATGAAAGCCAGGTATGTATAAAGGCCTGGCTGTCTGAGCAGCTGTCCTGGTTTGTACACCTTGCAATGATAGGTCCTGAGGGCTTTAGATGAGCCTGTGACAGTAGTCACATTGGTGAGAGGGGTGATACTTTCCTGAACAGAACAGAACAGAACAGCATGAAAAGCTTTCCCTCTTTAATTTCATAGTCATCGCCCCTCATCCTACTGCCGCTGTCATCTTCTCCATTTATGCACAGACCACAAAGCCATGATCATTTGATTTATGGATGGCTTATGCACAGACCTTCCCAGTTTCTTTGCACTCTTATTAAAGATACGTGAAAGCACCTCTCTAAGTTTCAGGCTTTTGTTGTGGTCCTCCGATATAATTTGCAGATGTGCTTTCTTTTTGGTTTGCTTGCTATAAAGCTAATTCTGCCGGTACTCTTGCTGCTGACCTGACCCCCTCCATACTGCCAGGAATCCCTCAGTGGCTTCAGCTCAGCACAGCACTCTCTGATCTTTCTCAGAGGGCTTGTATTTCTCTTATGAAGGGATGCACTTACTAATAAACATGAGATTTAATTTGAACTTCAAATACTAGGAAAAGAAGCCATTCCCAGACTGTAAAAGCAAGAGGGGATTAAACAGGGCAGTATCCTAATGGAGCAGAAGCACAGACCTCAATAATTAGAGAGATGTGAGGCCTCGGGTGTGACAGCACAACAGAACAGCGTCTCCAGAGGTTGATCCCCCATACAAAATAGGATGCAATGTTAATAATAAATATGAGGCTTAATTAGGATCACAAATACTGGGAGAAGAAATCAACTCCCAGGCTGTATAATTATAAAAATATTAGAAGCTCAAATACATAAAAAGTAACAGAAATGTAGGATTTATTCCCTAACTCACATAGACACAACATACTCTGTCACTGAGTGCAGGAGTCCTAATGATTTTTGGCCTATTTGACACTGTCTTGGCTGGGGTTAAATGAAGAGCTTTCAATTATGATCATGCTCCTCTTCAGCTCAAATGACAGAATAAAGCTGCTGTCACAGATGCTGTAACCCACTCATCAGCAAGTGCATGTCACTGGTGAGCAACAGCCTTCCCAAAAAGTGGAAGATAAGCTGTCTAAAAAGCCAAACCTGCCTAAGTTTCAGGTTTGTATCATAAAACATCTCATATTTTCACAAATTTTCAACAGTCTGGGAGAAAATAAAAACAAATTTACAGATATTTTTGATGACCTGGAAAACTTCAAAGAAAAGAGTACATAGGAAATTTAGAAGAGAAGAATTTATGAGGCAAATTTCAAGGCTGATGCTTGCAATGAGCAAATGCACATTTTAAATAATGCAGGCATTAATCTACACGTCACTAGCAGTTATGCTTATTTCTGAGAAAGGACTTGTATTTCTACCTCACAAGTGTATTTAAAGCAGTTTTAAAGCAATTCTGCTGTTTATCTGCATTTCTGTCTGAACAGCCATGGGATGATAAGTAAGGCTTTGTAAGCAGTGGTACCAAAAGCTTCACATGTCATAAGCATACAAAACAGTCACACTGGGTAACACCAAAGGTTCATCTAGCTTGCATGTTTTTTTCTGATAATAGATCTATTAAGATCATCCCACTGTGGATATAAAAATAAAAATTGCAAAAACATAGTAGGTAGAGGATGATGCTGCCTCAGTAAAGCCTACCAACCCTGATAATCATTAAACTAAGGTCATTCTGAGCTTGCAGTTGTATATAGCTCATCGTTTTTTTAAAGTAAAAACATGTTTAGACCTCTCCTAGGAGAAATTGTCTATTAATTTTTTTAGCTACTTCATTTTGGCTTTCAGAATGCTCCATGGCAGTGAGTTTGACATTTTAACTGTGCCTTATGAAGAAAAAAAATAAAATTTTGTATAAACCTGTGAATGGCTGTCTTCTTGTACTCAAGTAAATAAACAATAATCATTCCTTAGTTACTTTCAGAATTCTGTTCTATTTAATGACTTTATAATTGCATCATCCCTCTTCTATATTTTTTTAAAAGTTGTAATGTACTTATCCTGTCCTAACATAGGATAATCAGAACTACATGCTGTGACGCCAACTTACCAAAATCTCTTTGAAGTGAGCAGATAATCAATGACTTCTGCTTAGTTTCTGACAACAGGCAAGGTTGGAAACTGGGTGCTGGGTGAGAACTGGAGCTTTAAAAAGTGCTTCGTATGGCCTGTCCCATCTGAGATCAGTAATGACTCCCTCCCTTTTGCATCAGCAAAGGGGAGAAATTGAGCCATAATATCTGAAAATCCAACTCCTCCCCTAAAGTTTTTATGGGAAGTCAATGAGATAAATGAATCCTTGTAAAGGTAGTCATAATATTAATTTCCTACATGAGGCAGTTAGTGAGTCTGAATACACAGTTCATTGCTCATTCTAGTGCTATCCTCACAGGATATTGAGCAAATATTCACAAAAGGGGTGAATTTATTGCCTGAAGAGTTATAAAAGTTCTGGAACTGGAACTGGTTATCAAACAAGAGGAATACACTGAGAATATGAGAGAATTCTGTGAGAAATCTCTGCAGGATACTTTCTGCAATGCTCTGAGACTGATAATTTTCAGAGATGGTCAGATGGCTGCCATCAAAAAGGGTTGTAAATACTAGTTGTTGCCTCCTGTTGGGCTTTAACTATCCAAGGCACACCAGTGTGCTTCCTGAGTGTAATTTTAAAGCAATCTCCAACTGTGGATGCTTCAAAAGTGATCAAAGTTTTTTGCCAGGACTACACAGATTATTTTGTCTCCCTGCTTATTTCATTGGGCTGAATTAGTGGTGAATTCATACCGTACGCTGATCAAAAGCATGGCAAAGGGTTGGTTATGTGTTGCAAGTCAGCAGCCCGCAGTTTCAAACATGGATGAAGGAAATGTTCTTCAGCCCATCCCTGGTTTTGTAGCTGTAATTGCAAAGACATCCAAGTTGATGTGACCAAAATCAGAAGCCAGTGTTATCTTGAAGTATTATTGTTGTAGGGTCTTCCCAGAGAAAAGCAAGTAAGTGATGGGAGTCTGTCACATTTAGAAGCAAATATACTTTCCTTTCCTTTTCCTTTTATTTTTTACGTAAGTGAATATATTTGTAGTAAAGGTTGTAAGACAGAAAATATTGCAAAAAATATGTGAAGTACCATATAGAGGCATAAGCTGAAACCAAACATCACCTAGTATCAGTTTTAAATTAGCAGTAGAATTAGTCCTTATATTTCAGATTTTTCTTGAGGTAAAAGTTCCAAAAGTGCCACACTTCAAAACTGTTGGGTCACCTTGCAGGCAGGAGCATTCTAGAAGTGAACTGGGCATTTTAAAGGTTTACTATGGAACAACTATTTTTAAAGAGATGGGCCTAAATTAATTTGGTTCTTACATCCCTCCACAATGTGTCTTCTCTCTGGAAGAGGTAGGGTGGAAGTCATGCTTTATTTCAGCTCCTTTTGTTGATTCATGCAAAACATGGCCTTAGTGAGAGCAAGGCACTGGTGAAGTTTTAAAATAGTTTATATTAGGTGAGGTAAACCCCTGCAGGGTTTACTTGACTATTTAATACATGTGAAAACTACAGTCTGTGTTCTCTGGAACTTTATCTCAGATAAGTGCTGATTTTTCTGCTGATAGAAGTTATTAAAAATTTTCACCTTAGTGAAAATACACCGAGACTGTGCTCTGAAAGGCAAAGATTGAAAAAGGATTTGGTACTTGATGACCCTGATAAGCACCTAAGTCCTTTAAAAAGTAGCCTTGAAAGTGCTGAAACCTCGACAATGTCATGAGAGATGTCTGTCTGTCTTCCTGGCTTGCCTCCAGGTGTAGTATCTTGTATGTGTTCTCCTCTGGGCCTCCCACTTGTCAAAGGCCTTTACCAATAACTTTGTTGTTTAGAGGAGGAACGTGGAATGCTCAGGTCTCTCTTCTGCTTGCAAGGACTTGAAAAGCTTCTGGTTTTGCATAGGGTGTCCCAACAAATGGCTGAAGTTCCCCAGTGGAAGATGTGCCCACCTCCTTAGACAAATAAAAACTCTTCAGAGAAGGCAGGTGTTCTACATACTGCTATTGTCACCTCATGCCTTTAAGATGCTAATATTAGCTTCAAGATGTTTGGTCTCCTCATTCTCAAAAGGCTCAGCTTCTCTATGAAGATAATTTGAAACACCTAAATTTAAACTCTTCCAGAGAATTGTCCCCTGCATAGCTTTCCATGGCTGTAAAGGCAGTCCAGAGCAATTATTATAATGTTCAAGCTAGTCTTTGTCTTTAGGTGCAGGTTACATTTGTTTTTCAAAAATTTCAAGCCCCTTGCTACTAAGCTAGTATGCTATGCTTCTCTGTCAGGAGAGGACCCCAGTTTAAAAATCCAAAGTGAAGGGAAATTCAACTTGTCTTTGAATCTATTAATAGTTATGTGTTTCAAACAAAGCAAAATTTGGAGAAATTTAAACAATTGGTTCCTTTTCACTTGAAATTAATATAAATCTAGAAGCCATTGAACTATTGAAAGAGCTTTGCATTACTGATGCAAATTATTTCAAGGGCAGTACATTGTATTTACTTTTTATTGCCCAGATACCACATGCACAGGCAAAGATTAGCAGTTGGAACTAAACATTCCTAGATGTAAATACTGTAAGGAATGGAGCCACAGGTGATTCCTTTTCACTTTTTCAACTGCTGTCCATAAATACCCTGGCATTGATGCTCTAAATGGAAAATGTTTTACTCTGTCACATTATGTATACCCATTCTGGGGACAAAAATTATGAAATGTAGTTTATTTATCCAGAAAATTTGGCTAAGTAGATGAAGAAGTGAAGATAAGATCATTTTAACGAGGTGTTTTACAGTGTGAAAAACTGTGCAGAGCACCTTGGCAGAAACACCAGGATGGAAACAGAGAGAAACAGTTTAATAAGACTGCCTACCAGAGACGTATAATTACAACAATGCAGAGATTTTTGGAAAATATGTAGGCCAAAACCTGAGCTCTACAATCATATCATGAAGCAGTTAAAAATAACAGCATGATCACTTCTAAATATGAAAAGCAAAATTCTGTTTCTTTGGGACATAGCCATGCATTTGGCTTTTGGCTTTTGTATAGCAAGTTATTCTGAAAAAGCCATGAACTTGGGAAACCATATGTACTGTAGATTAGCTCTAACTTTATCTTTTACAAGGAAAGCCAATAGTGGTGTTTTTAGAAGCATGCATTATTGAACAGGAGCTTTACCACTCATTTCTGTAGGAGCTGAGAATGTTTAGGCCAACACTGAGCACTTTCAAAATCCCCCACTTGCTGTTTAAATTTTGAACAAAATTAATAACATTTCAGCTGTCTTTGCATTGTATCTTCCCCTCCACACATACATTCTTAGCAAGGGGAGAGCAAGAAGAATAAAATTGATAGTATTTCAGTCTAGCCAGCAAACCATGGAGTTTCCCAGTATTCTACAGCAATAAAAGTCTAGATTCATCAAGGACATGTGACTTCCTTTATGCATTGCAGGGTTGTGAACTGAGCATTTAGGAAACAGAGTTGATTAAAATGTGTAAAATAAAATTAAAACATCCAGATTATTCCTTAGCAATCAATAAATGAAATTAATTTGACATGTTAATGAATAGAAAAACTACACATACAGTATAATCATTAGCCACCACAGGAAAAAAGAAAAAAAGACAAAAATCCCCATTTAATGACATTTAAATCTCACTTCTCTTTTCTAAATATGTTGTACAAGTGTTTTAGACCACTTTTCAAATCCTTACATGCAGAAAAAGATTAAATACTTGAATGACTGTGCTTTTCAATTTGTAAATAGCAAATAAAGTAAAATATTATTATACATGAGAAATTATATAGATTTGCAGAAATTCCTATACACATGAAATGCAGTAGGGCTTTGTTGTATCAGACACTGTACACACATACTATAAATGCTCTAAATGGTTTGCACTAGAAGAGCTGCCTTACTAGAACATAACTAAGTGAATAGGGTTGCCTCATTTAGGACAATGATTTTCAACCTGTGGCACTGACACCTTTGGAGATCTGTGACTTCTGAAGAGCCTTCAGAGAATAGCAAAGAAATGCAAGACCATAAATGCTATTCAGTATTTATCACAGAAGTGATATATCTGAAGACACTACAAATGGCAGAGGCTGGGACTGATTTAAGGACTTGTATAAATGCTTTTCTGGGCTGGAATCAACTTGCTCAGCATTTTGCTGAATTAAGTGTCATCTGCCAAAAACTGATACAGTGATACTTGTTATTTGCATTGTTTCCATAAATCGATGTATCCTAGCATGTAACCAGTATAGCAGATGTGGGCAAGACATATTCATTTCCATATCAAATACCCAAAGAGTGGTAGTAATGGGGTATTACAGAAGTTTCATGTTTACTGGGAGTACAAGACACAATTACCATTTACAGGACTAGGAAGAATGTTCACTTATATTATAAGGTTTTTTTAGAACTAATGGAAAAGCTTCCGAGAAAGCTTGGGAGAAACCTCAAACATCAAGGTGAAATTAAGTCAAATTGTGATTAGGAAATTCTTTGTTATTCATTTACAGTCGTCAGCTTCTTGATTTTTTTTTGTTCGTTTCCCAGAAGGACCTGGACCTGGCTACTAATGGAGTCAGAGAGCTGGCCTAATTCTCAAGTAGAATTCCTGTGTTTCAATGAACAATTTTAAATGGTTGGGCAGACACATCAGGGCCACTTTTCACCCTTTTTGATGTACTGGCATTTAAGCAAGTATTTTGATAGAGTAGGCAAAGTTCATTGTCAAAAGAAATGGAATTCATCTGAGCAAATTCAGATATCTACAGTGTAAGGGTCTACATCTGCGTGTATCATCTAACATAATTTTAATCAATGGGAGAAAAGGCAATTCTGTAGAACAGTTTGCCATATCATGCTGTACATGCTTAAAGTGAGGCAGAGGCATTGCAACCTAAAGAGCCTATTGCTCACTATGAGGTTGAAAGGGTGCTGGGATGACTCTCAGATGCATGCCACCCACACAGGAATATGGCTTGCACAGAAAGCAAAGAGGGAATGGAAATTTATATGCTGATATACGAATATTCTGTGGGAACATTTCTTGAGCTGAATGGACATGACTATATGATGTTGAAATAGTATGTGACTGGAGGCATGTAACATGATTATATAGAATTGTGTAATTTAGAATGACCACCTTAAGAATTGTGTAGTTTAGAATGATCATCTTAAAATGACATCGGGGATAAAGAATGAGGAAGTACGGCGATGCGGCAAGAGTACGACCTGGAAGTAAACCAACTGGAAGCGGAAGTAAGCCAACTGGAAGCGGAAGTAAGCCAACCAGAAGCGGAAGTAAACCAACCAGAAGCGGATGTGGGTGGTGACACATGTGTAAGATAGTAACCAATCATGTATTAGCTTAGACAATATGGACACATATATGTAACCAATAGAAATGCTTATGTAGGATGACTAAGGGATTTTAGACTATAAAAGCTCAGCTTCTGATAAAATAAAGGTCTTCATTTTATAACTCTTTTACAGTTGTCTGGAGTCTGCTATTTGTCTCCCCCTCATAATTCTAATTGTAGTTACTAATATCCAACAATAAAGAGGTCTGGAAGTGCAGAAATCAGGGCCTCAGTCTTCATCAATGACTTAGAGACTGTTATATGACTGACTGTTATATGATTATCCCTCACCTCCTCCATGATTTTGTGCACTTTTAAAAAACTTCAGTTATGATCTCCGCAGGAAGCAAGCATCAGAAGTAAACAGTATTGGGGTGTGACGTGCTACAGTTATTTCCACACCAGGGCTGTGAAGACAAAAAATCTCTGAATTGTCATTACCTTACTCGCAACAAGGAAAGTTCAAAGTATGACTTCCTTATATAAGCACAAAATAAGAAGCATACTTTCATATTCACTGGAATACACAGAAATCAAACCCACTGTAACCTCCTTCTTCATACATACACCTGCAAACAGACAATCCGCAGCAGCTTGCAAATTCAGCCATCTGTTTTGGGGTTATAGTATGCCTGTAGGCACTAGCAGCACAGGAGGCTGTGTTGCATGAGGACTAGTTCCAGAAGGCAGCTGATCAGAGAAGCAATTCATCTCTGTTTTCCTCTTGCCTCTGACCTGCAGCTGTAGTGAATTACCACCAAACATCATGCTGGCTCACTGGTCCTGATGGGCACAGGGAGAAAATAGAGTCAGTGTCTGACAGTTACACTCTTCCTTCGCTGTAGGGAGGGAAAGAAAGTAGAGAAGAGCAGCCAGAAGGCCTGCTTGTCAGAAGTCACAGACAAGATATGGGAGAAGTTCCCACTGGCTGTTTTTTTGGCTGAATTTGCATTTACTAAGAAATTACACTCTGGATGTTTGTTTGTATGGAAACCAGAAGGCTGATACGGGCCTATGCACACACTTTCAACACATGTCTTAGCAGTTGGAATTGAATTCTGTTAGAGTTTGGGTCCCAAAGCTTTTCTTATTCATATCTGAACTCTAGACAAAATCTAGTCCTTTCTGGTCCAAGAAACTATCTAAATTCTTAGCATTCAATAAATTCTATAAGCAGTGAGAAAAATCAAGCTGATGTGTCTTTGGAGCACTGGGGGCTTAAGGTGAAGAAGTTCATATTTTTAGAGTGATTCTCCCCAGTCAGAGCCCTGGTGTATTTGGGTTGTGTTAAAATGGGAGTCCAGGGAAAGCATATAAATTTATTACTCATTAAAATCTGAAAGAAAACATTCTTTTTGTCATATGTTCTAAGAAATATTTTCAGATTATGACACTCTTCCCCACTGTTGTAATCAGTCTAAAGTATTCCCATTCAGCTGTGGATGGTATTTCACTCAAACCCTCTCCGTTTACTGTGCCAGTTAACTTTTCCCTGCACAGTTGCCTGCAGAGATGACCTTTGATTTCAAACATTGCTCCCAAATGCAAACACAGGTGGATATCAAAAGAAATCAGCCCAAAACAATAGCTAACACATATTTGAAACCCCTACATATTTTTTACTTGAATTTTGATGCCAGTCTCCACATCAGACCCAACAACATTTTTAAGAAAACAGCAGTACTGAATGATAGAATTGTATTTCACTCACAGTGGGACATTCTGGGCTCTTTTTTCCTTTTAAATGTATTTTCTAACCCTCTGTATGTAGGATTTGCTAAACTGCTAAAAATATTTTCAAAGGAATAGAACTATTGTTTAATTCAAGAAATAAAAAATGTAGCTTCTCTCAGTTTATTTCTTTGAGTAATTAATTTCATCAAAGTCATTGAGTTAACTTGTTTCATTCTCTTTTCAGTTTTAATAGGATGATTTCTACTGATTTTTCTATCATTTGAATTAGTACCCAAGCCCTAATCTAAGCAATTTCAAGCCAGATACTAAAAGATAAGGCTGCACAGTGAGTTAGGCTGAATAAGTATCTCTCCAGAGAGAGATCTTACAAGTCTTAAAGGCCACAGAAACATTAGCTGAACCTGAGAAGCCTATATTTAATCTTGAAATTGTACTCAGAAGAGGATGAAATACAGGAATATAATAAGCAAGTTTGTATTCCAGCATCTACTGTGCATGTTCAACTGCCCTGGTCTTATTCCCAAAAGTAAAGTAAGAAAACCCAAAGTGTATATATATATATA
>NW_010158696.1:0-7743 GCF_000695765.1 Mesitornis unicolor | reverse complement strand
GAGAGCGGAGCCCCTCAGCGGTGGGGGCAGGGGGACAAGGGGGCACGGACCCGGGCTGCTGTTGGAACAATGCGAGCACCCACCCACTTTTGGAGGCGAACGCTTTATCACCCCTCTTCCCCTTCTGTACCCAAAGGAAAAAATTGATTTTTAGACAATTACCTAATGCGCACCGCAGCAGGACACGACCGTCTCTGCACGCTTTAACATCCAAATTACAGACTGCGTTTTAAGCATCACGGCAGGGTGCTGCGGTTTTTTTTCTTCAGTCACCTAAGTGTTACGTGGTGTAAGCCGTGGTTGACCAAGCGCTCCCAGCTCACGTTGCTGGGAAACAGAACACACAATCCCTGAGAGGTGAGATCAGAGTTTGAGAGAAAGGATATCACACTGAGCTCCCTTCCTTTACAATGCAAACTTTACCAGAGGGATAGATATAACATCACTTTTCTATAAAAGCATGGTTTAATTTGGGGGAGAGAGAAAAAAAAAGTTAATAAATCACACAGGTTTGTTCCTAAGTTCCCTTAACATAGTATAGAGTCTCCCTTTCCTCCTACTTTCAAATAAAAGTAGCACAATTAGTCTCAGCCTAGCACTTCAAAGCTGATTTCTTTCAGCTTGCTGAACTGCAGGTACCTAAATTTGCTCAGCAAATGCATGGTGAGCTGGCAGTAGTTATACGGATTCTGCAGCAGTGACAAAAATGTTAATACCAGTATTTTATGATTTAATTAATCTTCGTCAAGAACACTTAATGAAGATTTAGATTAGAATTAATCACAATTACTATGTTCGGGTATTTCTAGCATATTAAAACCCCTTCTTATGCCCTTGAAAATTGAGGCCTGAACTGTAGCAAGTACTACGCAACCTGAGACATGCACAGTCAACATTCAACTTTTCATAGCACAAAATTAAAGTAAGATAAATTTCTAGTGCGAACACCAAAAAAGCTGCCATTTTTTCCGAATAAAGCTTGCATTAACAGGCATACTGACTTCTTAAAAAAAAAACCCCACAAAACACCCACAAAAAAACCAAAACAAACAGAAAAATCTACCCAAAAAACAACCAGTACTTCAGAACAAGATGTACACCCTTTGCTTCTATCCGTTTTTAGCAAGCATCAAGTCACATAATTACCAAACCGAGTTTTAGCAGAGATAAAGCGAAGTGTGATTTTTGCAGTAATGGTTCAATTCTGAATGTTTTAAGGCAGGTCAATGCTTAAAAAAGTTGTTCTGATTACACTGCAAGTTAAAGCAGGAGATAAAACTACAGAGTATGAATGAAGCCAGAAATAAAAAATCACAGATGTAAGGAGCCTAACCTGGAAAAACAGTGATCTTACTTTTCTAAATTGACATGGTCACAAGTGGATGGAGAATTGCTTGCTAGTGAGATTTTTCCTTAATTTGTTTTCATATTCTTTCCTGTTCAGCCCTGTACAGGTAACACACTAATGAGTTCTTTATGACCAACTTCCGAAGAGCCAGAATCCACCCTCACTAGCCAGACTTCCCTGAAACGTCTCCTGGACCACTTTCAAAGATAATTCATTCAGAAGATTTAACAAATTCTCTACCACTATAAACTCTGTTTAAACTATTATGTTTATAAAGCTACTCACTCATCTAATAGGTAACAAGACTAAAGTTCAGGTTACCAAACCAGAGTTGTCTGATTTATGAGCCTTCCTAAAAATTGCTGTAGCCACATTTGAAAAACAACTCGCAACAGACAAAGCTAGTCCAACAACAGGGGAAAAAAACCTGCAAATTACTTCTATTTTTCTATAAAGTTCTTACTAGTTTAGTTATTTTAGCTAACTGTACTAATTATTTTACCTAATGATACTTCCTAGTATTGGTACAAATCTGAAAAAAGCAGTAGGGTTTTAAAATACGAGTATTATATAATGCACTGTTACCAAAAATGTTTGCATATCCTCTAGAAGACATTGTAGGCATTCTGTACCTGCACGGGAAAGGGGGACGGGAAAGGAGAGGCAGAGACACCTCTGGCTTATATTGCCATAGCTACTAGATGCTTAGATTTCCAGTTTCATTGAATGAATCAATAGAAAACACAGCATCCCTCTCCTCTTTTATTCACCAAAGGCAAAACTGGAAGATGGGTTGCTAAGCAACACCACACTGAAGACTGCAGCTCTTTGAAATCAGCATTACTGACTCCCCTCATCATGACATCCCAGGAGTCCCCTCCATTCAAAATCGTTTATTAAGAAATGGGCTTTAAAAAAAAAAAAAGCTATCAGGACATACATTTTTAAACTAAGAAACTATAAAAGCAGAAGGAAAGCTGAAATTAACTCTTCCAATTAGTTGGAGTAAAGAGAAATGAAACAAAGCCATTCCTTCAGCAGAGAAAGTAAAGAAGGATTTAGTGAGGATAGGAAAATGTAAATTGGCTTATACAAACCAACAGGGAAACAGAAAGGCCATTGATTTCTTCTGGGAATACTATATTAAAGCCAGATATTCTCTGAAGGACTACTCACAGCCACCATTTTAAAAAAATTGAAATCTGAGTATGTGCTTCATTTGCACTCTTTTCAAGATCTCATCTATAAAAAGACACTACTGGCAATGTATGCTCAAGACGGTTCATGGGAATTCAGAAATCTTCTGCCCCCATGGTATACAAACAAAGCTCTTCATCAAAAGTTAGCCATGAAGAGCTCAAAGCCTCAGTTCAATTTCTATCACCTAATTTCTGTACCTTATCATTGTCATGACCTAATCTGTTACCCATCTTATGAAAGGGCAATTTCCATCTTATGCTCAAGATAAAAACAAAACCAAGTAAATGCAGATGCAGATTAGTCTTGCCTTTTTGAAAACATCTTGCATGTATTGATATAAACCCACTTTTTTTTTCCTAAACTGCAGCTAAATGTACTTCAATGCTATTGAGGAATCAAAACCACATTGATTCTGTATGAATGGGGCTGTGTACAAAGAAATGCTGTTTTACTAGAAACTGCCTTCATAAGGCCTACGTACTTATTCTTTTAGCAGTGGAAAAAAACAAAACCCAAACAAAACAAATCAGCCTAGTTTAAGAATTCATAGTCTACTGAACCCCACCGCCCAGATCTCTTACGGTCCCCACAGGCTCAGCATTTTCCAGATCTTTCCATGTTCCTCATTCCACTTCCATACCACCAGTTTTTCTCCAGTCTCCTAAATCATCTTCCTCAAAGCTCTGTCACAATGCACAATTTGTACTGTACTTGGTATGGTTATGTATACACACGGATGCCAATGCCCACACAGAAGGGATAAGGCTACAGAGCAAGTTTCAAGGTACCCTAGGGAAGGAGAGGCTGCTTATTTGGGTTTTGTCCTCATTTCTAACATTCACATAAATCTTACAGAAGTGGTGATAGTCCTGAGAGACATCTATTAATTTTAGTTTAGCTGATTAACAGCTGAAAAGCTACTGGAATGCAGCGCCTGAAAACCACCAGTAGGTAGCATCACTGCTTAAGTGATGCATGTCAGTCTACTTGGGAAACGAGGCTATAAAGTTACCCGATACAGCACCCAGTTATTGATAAGCAAGATCAGATATGATTGTAAACTTTGTAGTCTTAACATTCAGCTGCTATAAAAAATAAACCCAAAGAATCAAATTAAAGTGACTTCACACAATGTCAAAATGAAAAGCTAAAATTACCCGAGGAGGAAACTGAAAATTGGCTATTTTAATAAACTTAATCATTAGTATTAAGAATTCTCATTTCATGCCAAAACACTACATTTCCTGTCAAATACATACAACGCCAAGTGCTGTTTGAGAACCAAATACAGCAGTGTAAGTGTTAATTGTTAGGCATTTGTTCTTTTCAAAAACTCTGCATCACTGAAAAGAGCATGGTTGTTCTCCTTCCTCGCATTCTTTTATGACATGATATTGCTCCCCTAAAGATGTACAGGTAAATTTTGTACGTGAGACAAGATCATAATCCCCTGTACTCAAAATGATTTCTCCAGAAAGGTGTTTTCTATTGATTAAATGAAAATGAGTGCTAACTCCTGCACATGTGTCTCTACTGTCTATGCATACACTGTTGAAAGACGAAACACTGAAAATTAAACATGTCAAACATTTATGGAAATCTGACAGGTGGATAACAGACAGAATGAGGAGGAAATAAATTCTGTGTAAGACTTGCATGATCTACAAAAGCCTTTACTGAATATGCATGTAAGGTCTTAATTTTAAATATTAGATCTTCATTAAAAATATAAGTTTCATTGAGAAAAATGTACACAGTTTATTTTCAAAGATTTAAAAACGTGTGCTTAAAATATACATAAAACCAAGAAAGCCATACTTTAGAAATACACCTGCAGTAATAAAGATTACACTGTAACTATGAATAAATGACTTACAGAAACTGAAATCCAGCACCTTAACAATGCACCTGCAGTAGGCAGGATAGGCTGTTGTTTGGAGTGCTATTTCAAACGGACAAAACAAAACACCAAGTTATATGCTGTAAAACATTTTTATAATGCTGATGACACTTTTTTATGACACTGTATGACACTTTACATAGCACACATATAAGCAGCATTCTCTCCTGGATGAGAATAAATACAATTTCTTTCAGGGCTGAACATTTTTCTTGAAAATAACCCAGGTCTCCAGTTAACCACATTCACAATACTTTTATGCTGATATGGTCTCTTTCACTGAAGTATTTAATACATAGTTTCCAAAGTCAGATTAAACAAACAAGTCCATGAGCCATACAGAAAAAAATTCATGGTCTTAGTGATGTACGTGCCTTGTCAAGTATTTCCTTTCTGATCTTCGGATAGTTTGGATGTGCTTCAAGGACCTGTCAAAAGACAAAATAACCCAAAAGTTCTGTGACTTTTGGAAAGGAAAGACTATTGTGTTTGGTTATACTCTCCATCACTGAGCTTACACATTCTAAAACATCAACATGACAAGTTTGTTGTAAGAATGTATGAATATTTTCCTGTGGCTACCATGTATGGAGGTGAAGACCAGCTTTATCAAAGACACCTTGCTTCCCTTTCACACTGCCCTGTCACCCGAGTGCGAAAGACACAGGGGTCAAGGGCTAAAGCTTCTGGGTGGCTCAAAATGTGCAGATTCAGACCAGCCACCTCTGGAGACATCTCCAAGGTTTTAAGTATACTTTATCTGCAATGATAAACTGCTTTCACTCCCTCAGGCTCTTTCTTGCTATACCCTACCCACTTCATTTTCTCGCCCTTCAATTTCCTCTTCTCTTATCCTTCCATTCAGTTTGTCCTTTCTAGTTATCTTTATTTCCCCTTCTCAAAGCACAAATATAATCTATTTAATATTTAACAGTAATCATTATTAATTAATAATGTCCACTCTGCTTCTGCAATAGCAGCCCTTCCTCTGCACTTGCTCTATTTATGTTTGGACCATACAAAGATAATACTGGAAGTGACTTTCCAACAGCATCTTCTGATACTAACGTTTGATTAACTTCTTCAGCTATACTTCTGCTTGAATACCAAGTTGCAACCACAGGCCCAAAAGAAGGTGCTGCCATTTGAATATGCTTTCACATATGATAGTCAGCCACTTTATCTCTTACTTACATGGTGGCCAGGGAGCTCAGAATAAAGCAGAGCATGCAGAGGATAATTCATTTACTCAAAAGTTATTAAATAGGGCAGCTTTCTGACATTATGCAGTATATTTCAGAAGTCTAAACTCAACAAAAATAAGATTATGTAAAAGAATGTTGCTACAGTAGACAGGGTATTAAGGACATATACAAATTCTACCTTACGACAAACATCAATTGCATCAACATATTTCTTTCCTTTCAAGTAATTGAAAGCCAGCTTGTATCCTGTAAGTAAGAAGGAAAAAAAAGACGACAATTTCAGTTTCTGTATTGAATAATGAAAATATCGCATTCAAATTCATTTTGGTGACTGTAAGTTTCTAAAGTTACCGTATTTGTTTCCTAGTATTCTGTCACCTAAGCCTGTAGAGAACAAAATTTCTAGTGAAAGTCACTTCAAGTAGTAAATAAAAGTCCTTTACACAATGCTAGCTATGTTTGAATCAAAAAGCAGTATTATTCTGGACAGCCTGTGTTACTACAGCGAACACATAACAGTTGTCCTCTTTCAATTACTAGGTACCCCACAGAGTTCCTCACTGTGACCTACAATACACTGTCTCTCTGTAAAGGCAATTCCACTATTAAAGGACAAAAGAACAACAACAAAAATCAGGATAGCAATAACAAACAGAGAATTAAAATGCTATTCTGTTCCACTGCCAGCAGACCAGTGATAAAAAAAAGTCACATGGAATAGCTAAGTCGCATAGCAACATGTCAGGCGGATGCATTCAATATAAAAGGTATAGCTCAAGTATATCAGCCTGGACAAGGATCAGGAGTGAGGAAAAAAGGGTTATAACCACAGAATTTCAAAAATTTGAAATGTTAAATCTTTCACTTATGAACTTATCCTCACTAGCAAATGAATACAAGGGATACAATAGCAGTTTATACAGCTTTTACTTGCCAGACAGTTTGTGCTGCTTTAACCATTTTAGTTGTAATGCATGACAATTCTCATAATGCTGTGTGAAAAACCAGAAAACAACGTGGACACAGTACCTTCAATGTCATACTCTCACTTTTTGCATGCAAGATCATTCCACACCTTAATGTCACTAAGGCATTCTCCTGTCTAGACACCAAATGATTTTGTAATTTGTTTGATTTCAAAAGAAAAAAAGTCTTGATCTATGTTCTCTACAGACTCAAGAAATCATACTTTTTTCACTATTAAAACTTCTTCTTTCTAATACGTCTTATTTGATCAACAACTGTAATATCTTAGCCAAGACATTCATGGGTCAGGCTACAGGAGCAGGAACAACCAGTAAAATGACTGCATCCAAACTCATACTTAGATCTCTTTTGTTCTCCTTCTGTATCTAGACATTTTCCCATATAACCTAAGTCAGATGCCTATCAACCATTTTTATTTCTGTTGGTGACATCTGAGTCTTCCTTCTGTTTTGACTCGCCTAATTTTTTGACACAGTAACATCCAGTTTTGGCAATCCATGCAGGTGCATTTTTATATCTTTAACTGTGTTATAAAAGCAAGAGCTAAACCACAAAACATTTAGTTCCATTAATAAAATACTTCTTTAATCTACAGATCGTATTGGATAAAATCATGAACCAAATCACTGCAGCATACAGGAGTTAAAGGAACAAAATGTCTGGCACTTCGTATGCATAGCAATTACAACCTTGTTTAAAAAACCACTGGTTTTCCAGTTGATGCCAAAGGCCATCTCACCCTAACACTAAAAAAAACCCTAGGGCACAAAAAAGGACCACAGAAGAAGGAATTTCTGGGTGTCTATAAGCATATCCCAAAACCTGGAACAGAACTTGTGTAAACTACCAGCCTTGGGACCTTGAGAGTCTCTAGGTGTTGCGTAAGAATGGGCATTTTATCCTACGTATCCATTTCATAAAGGGTTTCTGACATTAAAATAGTTTAAAAATGTGACAGTTTAGCGTAGATTTCAATTTCAATCAAAAATGGAATAGTATCCCAAGTTTTCAGTTAACCATCTTTTTGAAACCAGATATATTTCAAGACATTTAAATACTTTATTTTAAAAATCCTTACTCATATATATATATATATATATATA
>NW_010158695.1:36515-56458 GCF_000695765.1 Mesitornis unicolor | reverse complement strand
CCCATAGACTTGTGTATGTCTAAGTGGTGTAGCAGGTCGCTAACCACCTCTTGATGGATTATGGGGGCTTCACTGTGCTTACCATCCCTGTCTTCCCACCCAGGGGACTGGGTACCCAGAGTACCGCTGGTTTTCCTACTAAAGACTGAGGCAAAGAAGGCATTAAGTACCTCAGCCTTTTCCTCATCCCCAGTCACTATGCTTCCCCCCACATCTACTAGAGGGGGGAGACTCTCCTTAGCTCTCCTTTTGTTGCCAGTGTATTTATAGAAACCTTTTTTATTGTCTTTAACAGCACTAGCTAGATTAAGTTCCAGCTGCTCTTTAGCCCTTCTGATTTTCTCCCTGCACAGCCTCACAGTAGCCCTGTACTCCTCCTGAGATGCCTGCCCCTTCTTCCAAAGATCATAAACTCTCTTCTTTTTCCTGAGCTCCAGACAGAGCTCTCTGTTCAGCCAGGTCAGTCTTCTTCCCTGTTGACTTTTTTTCCAACACACAGGGACAGCCTGTTCCTGGGCCTTTAAGAGTTCCTTCTTGAAGAGTGTCCAGCCTTCCTGCACTCCTTTGCCTTTCAGAACTGCCTCCCAAGGAACTCTGCCAACCAAGTACCTAAACAGGCCAAAGTCTCCCCGCCAGAAGTCCAAAGTGGCAGTTCTGCTAGCCCCCCTCCTTGCTTCTCCAAGGACTGAAAATTCTATCATTTCATGATCACTATGCCCACGACAGCCTCCAACCATCACATCCCCCACAAGACCTTCTCTATTTGCGAACAGCAGGTCCAGCAGTGCACCTTCCCTTGTCGGTCCCTTCACCAGCTGCGTCAGGAAGTTATCTTCCACACACTCCATGAATCTCCAGGACTATTCCTCTCTCCTGTGTTATATTTCCAGCAGATATCCGGGAAGTTGGAAGTCCCCTACCAAGCCCAACATCTAACCTCAAGGATGCTGCAGATGAGTGCACCAGCAAACAGCTTTGGCCTCAAATCCACACGTGCTAACATCAAAAAAAGTACACTCACAAATCTGTGGAAAGCCAAGAAACATAAATAGTTCTCAAATAGAGACGTATAAGCAATACTGCTTTCTCTACACTCACTTCATACTGCCTCTTGTATGAATGTGGAGTATTTGTATGAAGGGACAACTCCAAAACAAAATTGTATCTAGAAAGAGAGAACTTTTCTTTAAATACCAAGTCCAGTGAATTGCTGGGATTTCTCCATTTCATTCCCAATGAGATTATGGGGATCAAAAATGCTCAGAGGCAGAACATAAACCAGACTGGCACAACACTGAAATACAAGCACCGTGAGAACTTCTCAGGAGGTCAACAGCTGATCTTAGCTGTAGGTACTTTCATGTAATTTCTAAACCTAGAAAGAATATCCACATCTCCAGTATTTGCTTTTTCTTGAGTACTTTTTAATGGATTAATAGAAATGCTAGTTTTTTGAGCTAACTACAAACACTAACCTGCAGTTCAATAGTTTGTCCTTCTTCATCAGTTACAGAGTGGATAGTCATGAGCCGTGGTTTAGGGCAGACAAATTGGGCTGTCAGTTCTAATGTGTGAACTAGGCTATCAGGCCACATTTTGGTTAAGAGGAAAGAGGCCTACTTATGAACACCAACAACACTTAAGAGATTAGTTTCTATTGTTTCCAAGGAGATTTAACAGGTCCCAGTATATATTAAACCAAGCACAGGTTGAATGAAAGAAAGAAAAGGATAGCAAGGAGGAAGAGGGAAAGAAAAGGAGGAAAGGAGGAATGAAAAGGGTGGGGAAGGGAGAAACTGCAGGAAGGAAGAAAAGGGGAGAAGGTGGGAAGAAAGGGAGGAGAGGGATGGAAGGGGGTAAGCAGGGAGAAAAAGGTGAAAAGGAGAGAAGAAAACGGAAAAGGCAGGCAGGAGCAAAAAGAAGAGGAAAAGAAGTATCAGGAGGAGAAACCACACTCCCTCATAATACGTTGAAACACAGTTTCATTCAGAAACGTTTATATTCAGAAGAGACTTCAACAGAAGATGCACTGTGTTATCTCTTGATGTTGTAACACAGGAGCTTTGTTTAATATCCTGCATTAATGAAGGAGCTCCTTAAGTGTAATATTACAATAGAGAGCATAAGAAATATCACTGAGGTCAACGCTGCTCTATTAACTGTCATCCTGTATAGAAATCTTTTCTTTGAATACCATTAATGCTTTCTCCTTCCCTTTGTTCTAATTTCTCCAGGCAGCAGAAACTAAAACTTCCTCTGCAATAATTTCTGCTTTCTTCTTGGCAGACTAATGGTATTAGACTTTTGAGAGAAATTTACCTTGGCAATGTCTTATGCACAGGTCTTTTCAAAGGAGATGTTGTTAGGAGGAATCCTATTAAGCAGGCTTTTTTGCTAGCCTCAAAACATAGGTAGTAACACATCTGTAGTTATAAAGAGGATTGCTTAGTTTTATTTATTATTTTGAGAGAGAATCCATTAATCTGCTCCTGTGTCTATCACGCATCTCCTTATGTAAGAGTAAACTCAAGCTGCCTGTTCTTCTTGCTGTATCAGATTCATTTTCATAGATTGTCAAAAGCAGAAAGGATCAATATGATAATTTAATCCAATCTACTGCTTAATACAAGCCAAAGATGTTCATATGGTAATCTGTGCATAATAAACTCAGTAATTTATGCTTTAAAATACAGATAGTGCTTTAAAAAAAGGTATTCTTATATTTGAAGTAATAAAATCTTTCAAAGTGTGAGAAGAAGACTTTAGAGAACCCCAATTTCAGCATGTTAAGAAAAAGTTTAACTAATGTGTAATAGTCTTCAGGTTCATTACAGCACTGTGAAATGCTCAAGAATTTTAGAAACTGTCAGTAATTGCTTTTATTGAGATCAGCGTTGAAGGAAAAAACTTAAAGGTACCGAACTTCTTTCCACATGAGGCAGATTCTGACTACTGCCTTAACACTGCCCTAGAGATGCTGAAGTCACTTTGAAAGACTGTATGAAACCTTTTAAAAAAAAAACCCAAGCAAACTAATGACTGAGAACTGTAAGCACAACATGCTAAGCGTACTACTATGATAGGAAGGGTTACACTGAAGTCAGCATGCCCAGATGCTGAGCTTGGAGAGTTTCTATTCATTCTTAAGAGCCTGAATGACTGCTGACATATTAGCAACAGTGAAGATTCACAGATATACAAATATATATTGCTGATTTCCCCACAGTATAGATTGCAAAACCTGCCAAATGAACAGTAATCTAATGTAGCTCCACCAGCTTCCATTAACACTGGGTGAGGATCTTGCATCCCATTTTTAATAGCTGGACTAGTTAAGATGGAATTCTGTCACTGTCTATTTTAAGTGGGTACAAAGTGGCTAATGATAATTTGTAAAGGCCATCCATTCATAAGGAAAAAAAAAAAGTGAAACAACCCAATTTTTCTGCCATCTCAATAATTTATTTTTTAAATAAATTTTTCTTTTCCCTTACATATCATCCACTTATGAACTACCCTTTCTGAAATAACAAGCAATGCTGATCAGCCACTGCAAGCAACCCATAAAGAATTTTGAAAACATCCAGATATCAGAGATTAAAGATATGTGGGAGATGTTTTGGTGTCAACAGTCCTGTAAGAAGTATGAAATAGCATTGGTCAGGACTGGGAGAGTCAAGACAGGATACAATATTTCAGATGGTCTAAAAGCTGCCTTAGTGCCACTCAATAGGTTCCCCTCTGAACTGTAATTTTTAACCATCCTACAAAATAGCAACGGATAAAACTGAGGCTATGGCTTTGCCTCCACTGAGAAAACTCAAACATATGGACTAACCTCTTGAAAAAACAGTTCCACGAACACTGCATGAGAAACAAAAAGTAATTTTATTTTGGTATAATTACTACAGTAGAACTATTTCATGTGGGCAGCTATTGTGAGCAAGACCTGCAGTATAATAAACTTGGAATATCTTCTGTCACAGACACATGCTAGTAAGTAGTCCCACAGATTGTATTAAAAGGCACACGGTACTAATGGAAGACTGAAAGTAGAATTCAATCAGACTGATTAGCAACAGGGAAAAAAAGTCTGATATTTATCTACGATTTCCCATATCAATTTATGCAGTTTTACATCCAATTTTCCTTCTTAGAAATCAACCCCTTCTTCTTACTCCAACTAGCTATATAAAAATGAAAACAGCTAAAACACCCAATCTTGCATATGAACATAGATTTAATTTTACCACCTGAAACAAACTAATCACTGGTTTCTAATGTGTTTGAAAGATCAAACTTAAAAAAGACTGATTATAAACCAACAGAACCAAAAACTAGAGAATGTCTTAAAAGTGTTCATTTTTAAAAAGAGCAAAATTGTGGTTTCCTCCTCCCACTTCCTTTTAGAAACTGTAATATTATTTAAAGAAATCACCAGTGATACAATTGAAAAGTTTCTCTGTAGACTACACAAGAATCTTTATGCTGTTTCAGCTGTTCCTGTGGACCTGAGAGAATTCACCAAAACATAAGCATAGTTAAATAAACTGTTTCAGAAGGAGAAACAATTATGATCCTTGAAAAACTGTTTTTTTAATAATACTGACACACAAAATTAAAAATAGAAAAAATATACAATTCCTTCTTTCAGTAAAGTGTCTTCTGCTGTGCTGCAAATAAGCACTACCTAGGAAAGTAAATGAAAATATGACACCCACATATTTGTCATGCTTAAAAAGCTCATCAGCATACTCAAAAAACCTCCATAGACCTAGACTCATGTTTTCAAGTAACAGCTCACGGGCTAAACCAAAATGAAGTGTTCCTCTGGATCAGTCTGCAGTAACTTTCTTGTGTTACTCAACAGGAGATGCAGACAGCAATCAGGACTTCAATCCCACTCCAGCTCAGCCCAACATGACACTGCTTTACCCTTTCTTCTCCAGCTTCTGGCCCACAACTTCTAAATTGTTAGGGAACTTGATCTAGGTGTTGCTGGCTATGCCTTGCTGACATCCTTGAGAGTAAGTGCAAAAATTCCCCATTCCACCCTGTATTACATGCAACCAGAAATCCAATTCCCTGCCAGGGTCTAACCCCAAGACACAGCACCAAATTTCTAACACGTGCTCTCTTGCACAAACACTGGATGCTGGATGAAAAGCACCATTATCTTCCCACAATAAATGATTTAACATGCAGCTGTCAGAAGAGAAGCCACTCTATGTATTTGCTGTAAGTGGTTTTGGATCTTGCCCTAAAAGCTAAAATAAAACTCAGAATCTTTTTCCAGGCACTGTGTTTTCTAGCATGAATTTTGCATGACAATTCACAAAATGACAATGTAATGAAGTCCTTCCAAGTGTGAAGGGAAGCACAATGTCTGATAATTATTTCACTTGGGATTACATTTAAAAACTGTTTGTTGAAGAAAATTTCTAGAAGAAAACTCCACGCTAACAGGAAAATATTTCTGGAGAAGATGCACACTGGCAGATGTGCAGAAGTTCTTATAAGGAACACGATGCTCCTCTCAAAGCTGCTTAAACTTGATTTTATTTCAGGTCTGCAGCTAAATTTTTTTTCTAAATAGATTTAGGCTGTCAATTTCCTGACATGCTGTGCCATCAGCATGTAGGGACTGCTGTGACAAACGTGGAGGCTGTAGCAGCAAATTTTATTATAAACTGGTAATTGAATTGAACAGGTTTACATTTGAATAGATTTACTGCAGCATGATCTCTGACATGCTGCATGAGACTGAAACCCTTGTCTGTACATAAAGAAACATTAAGATACACTGAGCTGAAATAATTCCTACTGTAAGTCCATGCTAATCAATAAATTTACACCACTTTACACATGAAAGAAGTAAGTATATCATCTTTCTTCACATTGTGTGCATAAAGGATGTTGTCAAATCCAAAGCCAAGAACTCATCCCCAGACTTTCCCATAGGTAAAAACAACAACTGTCTCCAAAAATACCATCCAATAGCAACAAAAGAAAATATCTCTGTACTCCAAGTACAGTTCCAACAGTGTACTATGAATCAGTATGGTTTTAAAAGTAAAGAGTGGGCACTAAAGCAGGCAAGAAAACAAATGCCCTTGTAGGTTCTTTTAGGTTGTCCTATTAGGTTGTAGGTAAGTTATAACTGAAAAGATAAGCTAACTCTCTCCTACATGAAAAGGCTCAGTAATTAAAAATAAGCAGAAATTCTACTGCATTCTAACAGAAAAACTCACACAAGAAGAGTGGAAGAATTATGAGGTGCCCAGGAGTGGGACTAACAAAGGAAACTTCTTTTTGCTATTCTGCCACTGTAGAACTTTCAGAAAAAGGTATATACTTTTAGGGTAGACAAATTATTATATTCTGACTAAGAAAACTTGTGGAATTGATTTGCATCCATAGAAAATCGTAATTCATGCAAAAAATCTGATATACAATGTGCATCTGAATTGCTTAACTAAATTATCTCAGTTACCAAAATTGCGTGCAGAAACATAGTAAATCTGCGCACAGTTTTGGCAACTGAAATAATTACTCATTTGTAGAAGATTCACTTAATTTCCTCATGCAGTCGCAGAAGCTACACACTAGATTTTTTTAATTACATAGGTCAATGGATGGGCAATAGTACCCTCAAAATTTAAGAGCAAATTGTATAAGCCAATTCACCTCTATGTACTCTTGTTAGCACTCTGTTGTTTCCAAACAAGTTGCTCAATATATCTGTAGAGTAGAATACTGGTGATATGGGGTCTTAACTTACTAAAAAAGATGTTAAGCATAGTCTCTTTCAAAAGATGTTATACTCCGACATTCCTTTCTTTCTACAGTTTATCTAAACATCATAATATAACCTTTAAATAACTGCATTAGTGGTCAGTTATATGAGAATTTTGGCAGGGGAAGAATCATCCCATCACCACTGGAAGAGAGGGTCAAATCCTGCCATTCTTACTGAGGCAAAATCCCCATTGAATCTGACAGGAGTTTTGCTCAAGTAAGACTAAGGACAGCAGGATTTGGCTCACAGGATCATAGCATCTGCCAAAGCAGTTGCACAGAACAAGGTTTATTCTTAGTAAGTATAATCCAATAAGAATATGTCTGTAGGTGCGTGATAGGCCTAATTTGTCCATCATCTCTCCACTGGTCTGTGCTGTTCTTGGGTTTTACCTTGATAGCTGTTTACTTAAACCTGTTATAAATCACCATCAAAAGATTTGCAAAAACCAGACATCTATTGAAACTGACTTTTTAACCACTGACAAAAAATAATTGTAGGGGACTACTTTAAAATGGTTGTTTAATACAAAATACTCTCCATTGGAGACAAGATTTAGAAAACATTTTACTAATTTTACTTTATTATTTCTTGATGCACTACAATAGTAAGGCATACAACACATGCATGTGAAAGTGTGGTTTTGCATATACATCAACAGCAATAGAAGCGCATGGCAGGAGACCAAGATTTAAGGAATTGCTTCTTTCTGTAACAGATTAATCAGGTTCCAGGTGAGACAGTACCATTTCTTGGAAATATTTTCTTATATTTACCTGTTATTCAGTATCTTTGAAATATAACTGATGAATTAAAACACTCAGCATATACTTACAGTGAGGGGCAAGAGTTCTCAATGCTTTAAGAAAAAAAAAGGAAAAAGAAAAAAAAAGAGTAGGGTGGATTCTCCTCTTCTGATTGCCATTATTTGCTCCAGTGTAGTTACAGTAACTTCAGTAGACATACTCAGGATTTATACTTGTTTTATTGAGAAGTAACCCTCTTGTTTGTCTTGATAAAATGAAAACTGAGTTAAAATAGGGAAAACAAGGCATAGTGTGTATTTCTCCCAGAACCAGGACAGGTGAGAAGTGGACAAGGAATGGTGGAAAGAAATCTTTAGAATTCATGATGTTGAAGCATTAAGGAAAATGAGGTAATACATTCTGATGATTATTTTATTAGTTACCTACTGAAGGAGATTGAATGCTGGGGTATATTTTGCTGTATCACACATAGAAAGATGAACTCTATATAGATACACCTTGATTCCTTAGCTTAGAAACAGCCTGTCAGAAAGAGCAAGTATACATGAAAATTGCCTTTACAGTAACTGATCAGAAACTCACCGATCTCTCTTCTTTCCTGATTGCCCTACAATTGTTGCATGTGTCTGCAGAGAGACACACATTGGCTTGATCAGTCTTACCTTCTTTCAGCATGCCAACTTTTAGACACTTCATGAAGCGGCACGCTTGGCAGGACTTGCGTCTGCGCTTTGTGATTTCACATTCATTCGTTGCTGGGCAGCTGTATTCTATGTTACCTGTAATAGAAAGTACAGGAAAAGATAGGTACTCAGAATCAGTGACTAACCAACACAATGGATATATGAAATACTCATACAATTGTTGCTGTGTTTAATTTTGGAATATATCAAGTGTAAATAATGTCACAGAAAGCAAAAACCTTTCAAGTAAAAATAAAATACCAAGTTAAAGGATGAGTTTTTTGACTTTTTGTTTTTTAATCTAGACAGCTGTATGTAAAAAAATACACAAAACCACAACTAACGTGAGTCTGTGTCTGGCTCCATACACGGTTCCTAGCAAAATCCTTCACGCAGGTTATTTCTGCTGGTAGGAGGAAGAAATGTTTTCATTGATTGCCTGTACCAAGCCACATGATTAGGCTACTAGCCTGAGCACTCTTCCTCTCCTTTTTTCACCAATTTAATCAGTTTTTCTTTGTCTAGAATATGAAAAGGAGATCATTGTGCTTTACTGCACAATCAACTGTAACAGGTACTACAGAGCTTCGCCCTTCTCCTTCCACAGCAGCAGGCACAGTGCCATCAGTCAGGGCTCACAGGAATTGCTACCACCACACCTAGCAGGTTCTACAACTGCCGGGTCAGACCTCTCAGCCAGGACACCTCTCATTTTCTCTATATTTTAGACAGAGTTCTTGCACTGAGAGGCATCAGAAACAGGATCATTCCTACCACGTTGTCATAATAACAAAAACTGGGGAAGATGCTTGCCTTTGTCTCTCCTGACTTTCCTTAGGGCCTAGAATAAGTGAGCCCTCCTGGCAAAGCAGCATCTCCTTTTTTTTTATTATTCCTTACTGCTTACTACATATTATTTATCCTCAAAAATAATAAAAAGCCTGAAATTTAATGGGTAAAATACATATGAGTAATTTTCTGTACCTTTTTTAAAAATCACATTTTTGGGAATCCAAGTCCAAATGGGAGAAGGTCTGTTCTCTTCTGTCATAGTACCATTGCACTTTTCATAAAACAGGTTAGCTCAGCTTATTCATCTGCCCAGCCACGCATCGTATTGCCCATGACTATATTCAGTATGACAGACTTTGCAGCAGTCAGAAGTTTCACCAGGAAACTGACTTTTAAATAAAGTATCTTCCCCATCAGCCTGTCACATCTTGCTTTAAAGGTATTTCTTTACTTTCTAACCCTTTCCCCCTGTGATTAAGTGCATTAGTATCTTAATGAAAATGCATTCTGTTTATTGCCCTCCTGGGAAGCAAGAGGTCATCACACCAAATGCATAAATTGCCATCAGAGACAGTCTGAGCATAATTGCAATTTTGCTGCTCCATGTTGGCTGTACTCAGGGTCCGTCAAAGTCCCCTGAAACATGCGCAGGTTCTAATAATTAGCATAGAGTCTGCCTGGGACCACAGCATTGATGAAATATTTCAGAGTTAATCACACTTTGTAAACACTGATTTATATTGACTACCTTTCTCTGGACTGATGTCTCCTCATTAAATATCACATTAGTGGATTGCAGGATTGCACAAAGACTCAAATGCTCAGCAACTGCTAATTCAACAGGAAGCAGTATTTAAACCACTTACATCTATTGAAAATTGGTTAAGTATTTATGATAAAGGAGGTCTGCATTGTGCAATGTATATTCTGCCAATACAACCAGCACACTTTGCACAACCTTTTCAGGCCTTTATTCCTCTGGAACGTCTCTGCATGGCTGACTTAGCAATGCTGGCAAGTGAAACAGATCTTGGTATGTCTGAACGCTAATGGCTTTTGTTGACAAAACTCAAACTTCAGCTTAGTTCTCTTCCCCTTCCTTATCTCCTAAGATGAAAACTATTTAAGAAACTGAAGGACACAGTGAGTAGGAAATTCAACACAACAGTTGCTGCAAAACTTCTTTCCAATACGCATTAGTGAAGTCTGGAAATAAAACTTCTGAAAGGAGAGGTAGGAAAGGATGGTAAGGGCAAGCTTAAAAAAAGATTCACATTATCCTTTCACACTCTAACAAGACATTCTTAGTGAGGCACAACCGCTACACAGGGAGACCTTCAAAGCCTTTCACAAATTGTATCTAATTAACTTCATCATATTAGAGTAATAAATGTATTACCATCCCCATTTAAAAAAAAAAACAAAACAACCAAAACAGGGAATCAGAAATACTTTGCACAAGATCAAAGATATCTTTGCACAAGGTCAGAAACAATCTTGATCAAAAACAAGATGAAGATTACAACACAGAAATTCAAGTAGCAAATTTTTGCACAGTGGAGCAAGTGGAGCATTTCCACTACAGTCAGAATCCTTGTGCAAAGGCACAGATGACAAAGGTATGGATGCTGACACCAAAATGTAGTATTCAAAGTCAGGAAAATGCAAGCAAGATTGCTTAGAAGATACTTCTAATCCACATCTTGACATTTCAGTTTTGCGCAAAATCCTGTGAAACACAGCAAGAGTCTGAAGCATGCAGCACATTATGCACACACAACATAACATTTTTCCTGCAAACTCTTGCCACTTTAAAATGAGCTGTGGATCTATTCACTTAGATTCCAGTACTTTAGCTTAAAGGGAGAATCTTCTCCTATCAATTTAGACTGCTCCATTTTAATGAATTATATTTTACAGCAGATGTTTAATCTTAATTTTTGATGTTAGAAAATAAACTCCGAAGATGCTGGAAAGACTTCCTCCAATTAACTCAGTAGAGTTACAGTAACTGGATTTATTGCCGCAGCAAAGATCCACATTTTACCAATGCCTACAGCTGGTTCCCCTGAAATGTTTCAGCATTTTAGGATATGGCCAGACCACAGTAAGAATTCAAGGAAACTAACATCTTGCCACCACTTTACATACGAATGCAGCATTTTATCAAATATCCTCATGGATAGACTTCATTGCTGTCAGAGAGCTTTCTTTAAAACCAAAAAAACCCCAAAAACACCACAAAAACCAAAACGAACAAACAAAAAAACACCCCCCCACAAAAAAGCCCCTTGTGGAATTTTGCAGTGGATATGTGCCTGCATATATATCATACTCAGTATGTTTTACCTAGCATTGAAAGTATTAGTGGGTATATTTTTGGTTAAAACTTAAAATTACTGCACATTACATATCATTAGAGCTCTCATAATTTCTTATTTACTTCTATACACTAAAAATAAAGAAACAGAAATAATTTTAAGAAGTGTTTGGGAACCTGTACAATTTCACAGGTACACTCCATCCATCTCTGATGCTCAGACCTGTATTCTATTTCAATGAAGAAGATTCAGAAGGGAGCTCTACCATTTCCTTGCCTACTGCATGATGCTAGAGGCTGAAACTGAGCAGCTAGAAAGAGTATCAGTTGAGTCTGCCCAGTCCTGTCAACAGTGGGAGAGGAAGCTGTGTCATACCATGAACAAAATCAACATGGCAGTTCTGAGTCTTTAAACTGGGCTGACAAGAACGATTGAGCAATTTATAATATCTCCTGGCTGGTTTTCAGAAAGGACTGGGCTCTGATTACTTATTTCAGAGTCTTTTGTACAATTAGTTTGCAGGCAATATAATTTTCTCACTTACTCACTAATAGAATCGTGCAGCTAGCTGGCTGATAGAATAACAGCGTATATGTAAAACTCCTGCCTGAAGTGCCAGGGGATAATTTGTATATTCCTTTCAGTAGCGTAATGGACTTTTACAGTTTGGCAGTTAAAGGGCTGAGTAATGTAAATTAGTATGACGTTTGAAAATAAAAATATATGTCAAATCTTCACTCCCCAAACACATTACCCTGTGCTGTAATAACACAACGGGATTTATGCCAGCTTGAGTCCCTTTCTCTCCCCATGGACTGAAGAACGTTTAGTTAAAAACTCGTTCCTTTTTTTCTACTAATTTGCTAAATTTTATTATCTCAGCCAAAAGATGAGAAAATACTTCTACTACACTGTGCCTATCAAGAGAAACCGACTCACTAAAAATATGATGCCATTTGATCTTAAGATAGCAGGTGAACTGCTAAAACACATGCTGCATAACTGGCTCTCTTTTTAGGTGCTTCAGAGTGTCAGATCTTTACACACAGACTGAGTAAAAGTGGGCCAAGGTACCATTTTTTTCATCTCATAGATGACGTTTGGAGGTTACTCGAATGAGATGTGGAGCCACAGCACAATTTTAATGGTACAGGGACTTACTCAATGGCTTTACAAGCCAGGCAACTCACTGGCCTCAGCCAAGATTCTCAAAACCAGTTTGGCCATTTCTTGCATGAAAGTAACAGTGACACTCAAGGTAACTAAAGAGGAGGAGCGAGAACCACGACATGGAAGCTGTAAGCACTGGGCCTTATGTCTCCGTATCTTATTCTAAATGAAGCTGGGATAAGGTACAATATTATCAACAGTTACAACTTCAGAATCTCACAGCTACCAAGTGTGCAAAGCCAGCTCTAGAAACTGGGTCCAGACCGTGGGATAGGCTGAAACAAGGGTGTCTCTTCCAGAAATACTGACAGCAATAGAAGCTGCAGAAAGCAACTTCTAGCAGAAGTTTTATTTCCCTTTTCACACTGCAACACTTGATATTATAACACTAAAGATGTAAGACGACTGCAGTGAGCTATTGGAATATGCTCTGAAAAATCTTTGGATGACTAAAAGACTCAGAGTGAAAATGTGTTTGGAAAGAGTAGCCATGAGTCACTTACAAAGACAGATTGAATGCTGAAGATATCAGTAGTGAAACTTTTACTGCGTGGGACTATAGGTCCAAAAAACAACTAAAAAAATAAAAGAGAGGGAATTAATTATTCCTTCAATGTAATAACCTTATGCTATAATCAGCTCGTGAAACTGTATCTATCTATATTCAATAATGCCTCATTTTTCTCCTGAACTTTCTCCTTCTGTAACCTAAAACCTCTTTGAAAAAACCTGTATTTAAAAATTAAGAGTCCTCATTCTTAATAGAGGCTACCGCATCCCTGGATTTAAGTCTCTCTGCAATAAGGTTTACCCCTGGTACCATCTTCATGCTCTGTTTTCCTGGGTGATGAACCCAAATGAATACACCTGCTTGCCTGTGGACTGGCATGTGTGAAAACTCAGGAAAATAAAAGGTAGCCAAGATTAGAGCTGTAAGCCTTCTGAGAATTAATTAAACAGAAATCTTAGAAAGAGAGACAGGAGAATCTAAGCTAACTCTGAGCATAATTTACGGTATGTTAGGTCACATCACCTTGATATGTAAGCCAACCAGAAAAGAAAAGTTCATGAGAAACTGAGGAAAAGTAGGTGCTGTTGGAAATAAGGAGTAACAGACTAAGTTAGGTGATGAAGGAGAGAGAAAAAGTCCTAGATGGACTTAAAAATGTATTTGATGTTTATAGCAAAGCTGAACTGAGGAAAGTAAAAATATTTTCTCTCAGGTTAAAGTTTCAGTTCTTGCAGATTCAGAACTCAACTGAATTTAAGTATGAGTAAATACTTTCACAAGTAAAACTACTCTTATCTATAAGGTTTCACGAATAGGGTCAGGTTGGAATGAGGTTGGACTTGAACCTAACTGAATCCAGTTTTGGCTGACAAATCCTTAGATGGACTCACCTGATACTGTGGATAGCGCTATGAATTATACACCTATGAATTCTGCTACGTGTCATCTGGAGCTGATTAAGTCTAAAGTTGACTGTATTCATAATTTTTCACCCAGATGACTTCAGAAACAACGTTGTACATATAGAGTTACAGAATGTTTAAAAATTTGGTTCCTAAATATCTCAAATATTTTTAAAGATGATAGGACCACGTATGAACGATGATACTTACTCTGTCTCTGTCACTTGTGTTGCCTTTTCTTTTACAATAAGAAACTCAGGAAAGCAGCTAGTTTTTAAATGATTTTATAGCATAAGATGGTATTTGACAGAGGGACACCACCAGCTTAAAAGTACTTTTTAAATGAAATCACTATGTTGAGTTGCTTAAAAGAAGCCAGTGTACTATGTTACTGAACTATAGTATACTTAAAATTCCTAAAACATATTTTTTATTTTTTATTTCTTTTATTCCTAGAAAGCAACATGAATGGAGATTTGAAACGAACATGTAAAGGTGATGCTTGTTGGTCTGACTGCATGATATCCTTGCATCAACCTTTAACTTCAGGTAGATGGGTTTCCAGCATCATAAATACCACCATGAATTTCAATATGAGACTAATATTACGGGGTGTTGAATGACACCTGTGAAGGGCCAACTACCTTTGATTCCCACTGGAGTCAACTTCTTTACCTTCAACAGAAATGAAGGGCATTTACATCATTTTAAGAGAGAATCAATGCTTTAAAGACACAAACAGAACTGATCCCCTGTCTCCTGGGAGTCACTGAAAAGCTGTCCAAGTCAGAAAGACTGAACCATCTACATTTTGTCCCTGCCGTTACTTTATCTAGGTTGATTTTGATACATCCTACCAAAGCAGCATGGAAAATTGTCATTGTTTGTGAACACACACAATATCTGTCTGTAAAGTTGCAAACCAAATTACTTTCACAGCAGTATCAAAAAGTCATTAATGAGTTATCAAAACGTTAACATTAAGTTCTCTCTGGCTCTCAGATTTCAGCATGTTTGTATTTTATTGTCTCATCTTGTTTGATTGCCATAGTTACACAATGACATTATGACACGATTAAAAGACATGTTGGAAGGAATTAAAAATACTTGCTCACTAGTTTGGTTGGCCCATAGGCACAGAGAAATTAGGGGAAAAGGGAAGATATCTATCATTGCTTGCTTAAAATATTCTTTGAAAGAAATGCTGATGCACAGACTTTCACTTATACACGGAAGGTGAATGATTTAATCAGTTAATGATGAATACAGGTGACATTTAGCATTAGGTTCACTGGAGGGCTGCCATCTTTGCACCAGAGCCAAGGTCCACAGACTCTTGCACCAAGATGCAAGCATTTACCCTATCTTTCTATAAAAAACTATAATCTTAGCTACCAGTAAAGATGCTGAAAGGCCATAAAATCTTACTTAATTTGCTTTAATTTCCTCCACAAAAATGATGTAAAGTATTACAGGAGTCAGCTTTGAGAGATGCAAATTAACCGTTGGAAGCCATTTTTGGTCATATGCAACTTCGAATCAAACTTTATGTTCTCCACTTTAAATGTCACCTTATCTGAATTTATATAGCAAGTTCTAACTTCCCTGTCTAAAACCTCCTGATTAAATATACATATATTTACTGCAAAGCGTTTGTATATTTACAGATCAAATTGGCTCCGTAATGAGTAAACACTCTAAAGCGGGTTAAAAAACCCCGAATACTGAAAAATAACCCAAACAACACTGAATCCCAGAAATCACTGAACACTAAAGGGATTAAAAACAACTTCAAGTAACCAAAAAGGTGAACAAAGTACAAAGCAGTTTAACCTAGCTCACAGTTTGGGCAGGCTTTGATGCCCATCGGAACTACACCATTGCAGAACTGTAGAGCTGAGGGCTCTTAGGTGGATCAGGATAAAATGAGATGGCAGACTTGGTCCAGTTCATGTAATGACCAAAAAGACAACAGTATTCCCAGGACAGAATATTTCTTGTTTGTATTAGGAGTCACGGACAGACAACAACTCTCAGGAATAAAGCTCTTAAGTGAGATATTGAAGGTGTGATTGCAGAGCTTCTTACTACCTATTGCTTTACTCACCCCACACATAAACAGAAGACTGCTGTCTCAATAATGCTTATCCAACAGTTTTTTGTTAAAAAAGAAACATATAAACAACAACAACAACAAAAAAAAAACCAAAGCCCAAGGACTACTGAATGCAAGATAGCTTCGTTTTTGTGAGGCAAATTCAAACACTGTCCAAGGAAATAATAAGTAAGCTCTGATACTTTTGCAAAAAGCCTTACCAGGCATGCAACTTATCAATACCTAGGCTTTTCACACTGCCTTCTCATGCCAGTTTTAAGAGTCCAAAGATGACAGTCCTGAAGATTTGGAAAGAGGGAAGAAGAAAGTTTTCTAGATACAGGCCATTATTTTTGAGAGATGAAGGCTAAAATAAAACAAAATACTAAACTGTCTTTGACCCTGTAAGTCCTATCATCCTTCTACTGAAAGCAAGAATACTATTTCAATCCACTTGCAGAGCAATTACATATTATTAATGCAAAACATGTACTTACTAGTCTTTATGATAACTGAGCAAATAAAAATGATGAGAAATGTATTTACACTAAATATTCACTAGAAAATATCTAATAAGTACAAGACCTCTGTGCTGAACACAAGACTTTGCAACCAGCTGACATCTGAAAGTTCTTTTTTTTTTTTCTGTTTCTTTTAATAAAAGCTTGGAGTTTTCAAGATAATACAGTGCACAGCAAAAACCGCGGAGAGACCCTAAAAATCAATGGACCTGTAACTATTTTTAGATGTTGCCATTTTCTACTATCCCTGATGCTAAGCCAATTTGGGGGAGATTTGGCCGTGTGTATGTTTCTGAGAGACAATTGCAGTCAGCTACCACATAAATTATCCCAGAAGCAAACTGAGAGCTGCAGCTGAGTGAGTGCTAGGCTGAGCAGAGAGAACATCCAGTTCTCCCATCTCTTATATATCACAAAAGGGGGCAGAACATCATTAGATTCTACTGTCACCCAAGAAAACACCGATTTTACATACTGAGCTGCTTTTGGATAGGTTTTGGGTTTTTAGCCAGGTAATTTGTTGTTTCTAATTTTTTCTAATATTATTAATCCTTACCGTCATTATGCATTCTTTAACAAAGCCCAAACGTATTTCTGTGCTGTGTTAATTAAAAATTAAAAATTAAAAAAAGACAAAATTACTCCCTCTTTTAATTCAAGACAGAGTTCATTTAATTTCTTTACTTTTAAGAGAATTATCAGAGATTCTACGAGGCAGGAAGAAGCAGCAGAGAAATCCACTAACCAAGAAGGGACATTTTTTGGACTGAATTGTTGTCATCTGAAAGGGAAGGATAATCTCCATTACCCTTAGAAACAGATGTATACTCTACATTAGAGCGAAATTTGCCTCGTGTAAGGGGCTACTAGGTATCCTGTGCTGCACTTCACTTCTGCCTTATGTAAGATGCTGGTGATGTACAGAAATGTGCTGGCTCCCTAAACAGCTGCCCGTGGCTTTCACCTACTGAGATTTCAAAAGACGCCTTTGAAATTGAAAGAATGGAAAGACTTCCATTGACTTAGTGGAAAGGGCATCAGGCCTGATGTGAACACAAGACGTGCTTCATAATCTAACTTTATCAGCTCAGCCTTGCTCTCACTGAAGTCAGGGCAGTTTTAGTCATGAGTTCAACAGGAGTAGCACTTAGATTCGACAAGTCTGAGCTAATTCAGTATTCATGAATGATAAACAATAAAGGTTTAGGAAGTAAAACTTTTTTTTCACTGAATCTGTAATTAAGTACCTATCACAATTAAATTATTAGCATTTAAAATAAGCAATTCCTTACATATGCACAGCTGCAATACTTGACTCTTCAGGTAGTCTGGTTTACTATTCTTTATTTATAAACTTCTTGGGTTTTTTTAATGTTTTCATGTTTTCCTATTTGCACTTACGTAGTAATCAACTTACTTTAAAAACAAGCAAAGAAAGAATGTGGTATGAACAAGGCAATATATGGTACAGGGAATAATGACCTCTAAGAACACTGGGACTAAATTCTATCATTTAGAGCAAAGAAACCTCAGAGGAATTATTCTTCATGCAAGCTTAAAGGTAGAATTAGCCCATTCAAAACATGAGGACTATCTTTTTCTTATATACCTCTTGCCACCTACCACAATCCATGGTTTGATTCACCAAAGCTTCCATTATTTTGGATGGTACCTGAAAACTTTTAGTAGTTGTGCCAGTTTAGTCAGCACCATCACTGAAGATGCAGCCATGATGTTATGATAGTAACATCCTTCTAATCTTAGTTTCTTCATTATTGCTTTTCCATTCAATGCTTGGTTTTGCCTTACTGCATATTTTTTTTGTCTTCACAGCACCATCACCTGCTGATGCAGCTCCTGCTCTGACCATACTGAGACTTTTTGCACAGCTGCCAGTTCTAACTTGAGCTGCGTGGCCAAGTCCATGTTGCTAATCTGGAGAATGACGTCCCTGTCTTGTGCTTCCACACCCAGAAACTTGCTGTCTGTGGTGCGGTGTACAATTGCAGGCTACCTTTTACTGCCAGAAATCAACACTTCAATCAGTTAACGTTTCTGTGGCATTTTTTCATACTCAAAATGCAACTAAAATAATTGGGCAACAATTCAGCTCTGTAGGATAGCTGTTACACAGCAATAAAATAACATTTATAAAAACAGAGCTGCTAGTTAAAGTTGGTGCTTGAAGTTTAGCAACCACCAAATATGAATCGCTTCAGTGGAAACATTTTTTGAGCTTTTCTGAAAACATTCTTGAAGGTCAAGTCAAATCACCTACCTCTTTTTTTACTTTTTCGAAAACAAAGACTTGAAATGAGCATACTGTTTCCGCATATACACTCATTTTACATACGAACTCAGGCCACTAGGAATCTTCAGGGGTATGTTTATTTACTGTTGCAAACATTGTAACACTCAACTCATGTAGAACAACTGAAGTCTAATGTTTCTTTTTAGTGGCTACACAGCCATCATAATAAATTGGTACTTCATGCCAGTAGGAGGCCCAAATCCCCTAGTATTAAAATAGATGAGAGGAGAATAAAATGGCCAATGCCTCAGTGATGGATAAATTAAAATACCATTAATTATTTTTCCATATTAATTTTACATGAAATACGAAAGAACTATATTTAAGAAATATTGACCAAGTGTTTCAAATAGTGGTTATGTAAAATTACAAACTGAAACCACCTTTATGCTTCTCATCGTAACTCATTTTTAAAAAGAAAAATACACCACCAGATTGCATTGTCCGTCCTGAGAATTCCATGTGCTCAACATCTATGAAAATCAAGCAGGTTTTATTGAGGAGCTTAAATTTGGACTTAGCAACCTAATTTTAGTCTCTGAAGTTTGAATTTAATTTAATGTGACACTATATTCCTGTACAGGCCAAACTTGGCCTCTTGTTCTTTAAATAAAGCACCTTCAATTTTACTTGAAAGGATGATATCTAAATCAAAGTAGAAGGTTATTTTGTCTCCATTCTTTCTGAAGCCAGAACAAGTGGTCATGCAAATTATCCTATTCATACTAATTTATGCCAAAATACATGGCATATTTGTAACAGGTATCAAGAGCAGATTAGTACAAAGTACGGGGCAGAGATCAAAGGCTGCCAACTTACTCTCCTTAGGATGTGATCTCATAGATATCTACTGAACCTGTTTAAGGCCACTGTATGGGTGTATATCATATGGGTGAAAGACCATAATAATATGGTACAAAGCACTACATCATTGCATTTTGTTTGAATTTTAAGTGCGCTGGTACTTTCACAAAAATAAACTGGATTTCTGTAACAATTTAAGTAAGGCAGTGGTGTAACTAGGAGTGAAACCCAAGTACAATCCCTGTGGGCCAGCCACAAGATATGTTC